>NW_026652290.1:27976244-28139173 GCF_009828535.3 Hylobates moloch | reverse complement strand
AGGCAGGATGTTACTTACGTAATAGGGAAATTGACAATAGTTGGATTCTTCTCAACAAAGAAGTTGTTCTTAGTGAATCTCTTGATACAAAAGATGAGATATGGAGGCAACTTGGTGAGCTGGAAGCGCTTCAGAAAGTTTTCCTTGTAAGTCTTATATTCCTAGAGAAAGAAAAGAAAATTCTCAAATTAGTGCTGAAGTTCAGTAGCATCAGAGCAGGGGCATGAGTTTTTCATTTAGGTTTTTAAAAATATAATTTTGCCTCACACTTAAGTTCTTAAGACTCCTGGTCCCAGAAATTATGTATGAGGCTTAGGATGTGCAGTTTGGCTAAGGCTGATTTAAAAAAAAAAAAAAAAAGGCCGGGCCTGGTGGCTCACGCCTGTAATCCTATCACTGTAGGAGGCCAAGGCAGGGGCATCACTTCAGCACAGGAGTTCGAGACCAGCCTTGACAACATGGTGAAACTCCATCACTACTAAAAAAGAAAAAGAAAAAAATATATATATATATGTACAGAAAGAAAGCTAACCAGGCATGGTGGCTCACGCCTGTAATCCCAATACTTTGAGAGGTGGAGGCAGGCAGCTCACTTGAGGCCAGGAGATCGAGACCAGCCTGGCCAACAGGGTGAAACCTCATCTTAGCTGGGCATGGTGGCATGTACCTGTAGTCCCAGCTACTCGGGAGGCTGAGGCAGAAGAATCGCTTGAACCTGGGAGGCGGAGGTAGCAGTGAGCTGAGATCACGCCACTGCACTCCAGCCTAGGCAACAGAGTGAGACTCCATCTCAAAAAAAACAAAAAAAAGTATGTCTCCCCACTTTTTGGAGTTTCTCCTCTCCTAAATGACCTCCCTTTCTCTATACTACCCAGAGGCAGGCAGGGAGCTGAAAAAAGGATATATGAGAAGTATAAGAGAGGGCAGTGGTTCACATCTGTAATCCCAACACTTTGGGAGGTCGAGGTGGGAGGATCCCTTGAGGCCAGGAGTTAAAGAACGGCCTGGGCAACAGAGTGAGTGCTCTCTCTACAAAAATACTTAGCTGGGCGTGGTGGAGCATGTCTACAATCCCAGCTACTCAGGAGGCTGAGGCGAGAGGATCACTTGACCCCAGGAGTTCGAGGCTGCAGTGAGCCATGATTATGCCACCATGATCACCCACACTGGGTGATAAAGCAAAACCCTGTCTCAAAAAATAATAAAAAGGGGCACTGTAAGTTAAGAGTTGGGGGTAACCAGTTAGAAATACCAATGAGTCTGGGAGGCTCAATAAAGTCAATATACTTTATAATAAATACATCACATACATGTGGTGATTCTTACGTATAAAATGAAAATGGGCCAGGTGTGGTGGCTCACGCCTGTAATCCCAGCACTTTGGGAGGCGAGGCAGGCGGATCACTTGAGGTCAAGAGTTCGAGACCAACCTGGCCAACATGCTGTCTCTGCTAAAAATATAAAAAATTAGCCGGTCATGGTGGTGGATGTCTGTAATCCCAGCTACTAGGGAGGCTGAGGCAGGAGAATCGCTTGAAACTGGGAAGTGGAGATTGCAGTCAGCCGAAATCACGCCACTGCACTCCAGCCTGGGCGACAAGAGCAAACTCTGTCTTGAAAAAAAAAAAAAAAAAAAGAAAATGAAAAAGTCCAGAGAGCAAGCATAAGTATATGCAGGGCAGGTGTGTTAATGGGCTACCTTCTCAGTGATGCCATTGAACTTGGCCAGGATGTTGAAGAGTGGCACTTGGGGAATGATGAGCTGCTCCTTCTCGTCCTTGTAGAGGGGGGCAGTAGGAAGGTCCAGCGTCAGGTACATAAAAGTGGACTCCACCATCGTCTCCTGGTACTCGTCATTATGGAGCAACTGCTCTTTTTCTTCTGCTGGCTAGAAATGAATGAGAAGAAAAGAGAGGAAAGGAGTGTGAGGGGTATAGGAACCAACACAGAACCGATGTTTTACCACACCGACATTTCCTTCATCTGAAAGAACAAAGAGAAGTGCCTGAGAGATTGGGCAGTTTGGCATGCACCACCTGGTTAGATTAACTTAAGAACCAACAGGTTTCCTTCTTTAAAGATATTTTGCTTATATACCAGACTATCTAAAAAGCTCTGAGGCCAAGTGTGATGGCTCACGGCTGTAATCTCAACACTTTGGGAACAAAGGTGAGAGGACTGCTTGAGTCCAGGACTTCGAGACCAGCCTGGGCAACACAGTGAGACTCCATCTCTACAGAAAAAAAAAAAAAAAAAAAAAAATTGGCTGGGTGTGATGGCTCACACCTGTAATCCCAGCAGTTTGGGAGGCCAAGGCAGGTAGATCACCTGAGGTCAGGAGTTCAAGACCAACGTGACCAACATGGAGAAACCCCATCTCTACTAAAAATACAAAATAAGCCAGGCGTGGTGGTGGCGCCTGTAATCCTAGCTACTCGTGAGGCTGAGGCAGGAGAATCACTTGAACTCGGGAGACGGAGGTTGCAGTGAGCCGAGATCGTGCCATTGCACTCCAGCCTGGGCAACAAGAGTGAAACTCCGTCTCAATAAAATAAATTAATTAATTAATTTAATTAAATAAAAATTAAAATTAAAATTAGCCCAGTGTGGTGGTGTGCATCTATAGTCCCAGTTTCTGGGGAGGTCGAGGTGGGAGGATCACTTCAGCAGGGGAGGTTGAGGCTGCAGTGAACCATAATCACGCCACCACACTCAGCCTGAGTGACAGAGTGAGATCTTGTCTCAAAAAAAAAAAAAAAATCCATTAGAAAAAGAAAGAAAGTGGGCCGGGCACGGTGGCTCATGCCTGTAATCTCAGCACTTTGGGAGGCCAAGGGAGGTGGATCACCTAAGGTCAGGAGTTTGAGACCAGCCTGACCAACATGGTAAAACCTCGTCTCTACTAAAAATAGAAAAATTAGCCAGGCGTGGTGGCGCATGCCTGTAATCCCAGCTACTTGGGAGGCTGAGGCAGGAGAATTGCTTGAACCCAGGAGGTGGAGGTTGCAGTGAGCTGAGATCATGCCACTGCACTCCAGACTGGTCAACAAGAGCAAAACTCCATCTCAAAAAAGAAAAGCTCTAAGACCATCTAGGAAGCTTAGCTGAGGGCCAGGCAGTGACTCATGCCTGTAATCCCAGCACTTTGGGAGGCCGAGGCAGGCAGATCACCTGAGGTCAGGAGTTCGAGACCAGCCTGGACCAACATGGAGAAGCCCTGTCATGACTAAAAATACAAAATTAGCCGGGCGTGGTGGCAAGCGCCTGTGATCACAGCTACTCAGGAGGCTAAGGCAGGAGAATCGCTTGAACCCAGGAGGTAGAGGTTGCAGTGAGCTGAGATGGCGCCACTGCACTCCAGCCTTGGCGACAGAGGGAGACTGTCTAAGAAAAACAAAAAGAAAGCTTAGCTGAGCTTTCTGAAAAAACACAGCAGCACCACCTAGTGACCAGAACACTTGAACCAGCAGAGTACATCCAACTACTAACTCCCAAACTGAAAAAGTGCACTAGCACGACAGGCACCAGGCAGAGCTGCCACTAGGCAGGTGCTTTGTTGAACCTCTTCATGGGGCAAGCAGACTTGTCAGTTCTCTGAGTATCTCTTCATCTCCCCTACGTCCCCTCAAGCAATATGAATCAGTCTAAGACCCAGGCTCAACTAACTCACCAGATCAGGATGGGGAAGCTTTTTAGTGAAGATCCTCATGGACCCCTGGAAAACATCAGTCACAATAGCTGCACAAACAAGAAGCAAGAGACAAATTCTGTGAGGATGGAAAACATGTCTAAAATATATTTCCAGCTTCTAAATTTCTGAAATAAACCAGCATCTTCCAGCAAAAGACCCAGAGCTCTCACTAAACACAGAAGTTTCCTTTTGTACTATACACCACCAGGGTACTTTTATAATTATTTGTGTAAATAATTACTTTATTTCTCTTAAGACAACTTTTTATCCTCCATCACAGGGCCTGGTCCATAAAAGAAAAGGTAAATGTGTTCAAAATGAAGGAATGATTTACAGAGCCCGGTGATACATGAATTACAAAAAAATTCACAAGCAAAACAAGGTACAGCCAAGGAACTTCCCATAACCATAAGCTACTTTCAAAGGGAGACAATGTCCAAACTGTAATGAAGACAAGAGGACAATGACAGACTAAGAGATGGGCCAGAACAGGATCAAAGCAACAAGAGAGAAAGCACAACCAAGTTCTAGAATCCTGCCAAGACACAAGTTAGAGAGCTCAGAGGGTTAACATAGGCTGAAGACACCTGGTAGAGAGGGCAGGGCGATCCAGTGGGAAAAGCAACAGGCCACAATCCCACATCAAGACACCATCACATCTATAATCCTAGCACTTTGGGCAGATCACCTAAGGTCAGGAGTTTGAGACCAGCCTAGCCAACATGGTGAAATCCCATCTCTACTAAAAATACAAAAACTAACTGGGCGTAGTAGTGGGTGCCTGTAATCCCAGCTACCCTTGGTAGACTGAGGGAGAACTGCTTGAACCTGGGAGATAGAGGCTACAGTGAGCTGAGACCGTGCCACTGCATAGCCTAGGTGACAGAGAAAGACTCCGTCTCAAAATATATATATAATAAAATATCATTGGGACTATAACCAAATTCTAGCAAAAACTATGGAGAGGGGCCTATTCAGAAAGATCATTTAGTTTATATATAAAATAGATACTACCCTACCCCAGATAAACAGTTAACAAAAGAATGGGAAGTTGCCTCAGCCTCCCAAGTCGCGGGGACTACAGGCACACACCACCACACCCGAATAACTTTTGTATTTTTGGTAGAGATGGGGTTTCACCATGTTGGCCAGGCCGGTCTCAAACTCCTGACCTCAGGTAATCCACCCACCTTGGCCTCTCAGAGAGCTGGGATTATAGGCATGAGCCATTGCGCCCAACCACAAAGTTTTTTAAAAGGGAACAAAATAACTCCTTTTTATAAGTAAATGACTTACTCTTCTTTTTCTTCTTTGTGCCCCCCAGAGCTGAGTGCAGAGCATTCAGAAACCAAGACAGAAAGTCAACTCCATCCCCTGGAAAAAAAGGAAGGGTGGAAAACATTGAAGCTAAGTGGCATTAGAGTTAACTTAAACCATGCACTGGTTGGCATTCCTGGTTCTCCCCCTTCCTCTCTGGCCATGCCATCCCACCCCAACTCCCGTGCATCCTCCTCTATCTGATCATTAAATGCTGGCACTCCTCAAGGTCAAGCTCTAACTCTTCCGATCTTGACTCTCTCCATAGGCTCTCTGATTCATACCAGGACTGTATCACACCACTCAGTGATGACCAAAACAAATGAATATGACCTTTTAACATCCACTTTTCTCCACAGTGAGTTCAGGCTTCCTTCTTCCCTTCTGTAGCTCATGAAGATTCCTGTCTTTTAGGAAAGTGACTAGCACCCAGACTGAAAGGGCATACAGAACAAGGGGTTCTGAAAACAAGCAGATTGACAATATTGCATGAAAATGCTGTCTACGGAGCCTGCCACTCAGACGTTTCTGGGATAGTGGCTACTTTTTTTTTTTTTTTTTTTTGAGACAGAGTCTCACTCTGTCGCCCAGGCTGGAGTGCAGTGGCATGATCTCAGCTCACTGCAACCTCCGCCTCCTGGATTCAAGCGATTCTCTCACCTCAGTCTCCTGAATAGCTGGGATTACAGGTGCCTGCTATCACGCCCAACTAATTTTTATATTTTTAGTGGAGACAGGGCTTCACCATGTTGGCCAGGCCGGTCTCGAACTCTTGACCTCAAGTGATCCTCCCGCCTCGGCCTCCCAAAGTGCTGGGATTACAGGCATGAGCCACTGCACCCAGCCAGATACTGGCTACTTTCTCAACAACTAAGATTTGCTTCTATTTAGTTCCTCTTTGCTCACGCAATTAAAATCTCAAAGACTATGGTATATCTTTCTCAACTTCATTTCCCTAAACCCAGAGGCCTCTGACAACTCCATAGAATGATTTTCTTTTTATTCCCTGTACGCAGAATGCTTTTATGTGACAACAAACTACCACAGCAAGAAACACTTCACACATCTAAACACTAGGCAACTAATAACCTACTAGGTCTCAGAGATGGAGGAAATTATGTTTATGTGACATCATAACTATCACAGCCAACAGTGGCTATGACAGAAGAAAATAGACACATTCATTCTCAGGGTACCCTGATTTTTCTGCAACTCTATAACCCAATTATGCCCTAACTTTCCAAGCTGCCAAAAGCTGACAGGCCCCACTATCCACCTTCAGGCCATAAGTCACCTGGGGAACACAGTGAATGCTGACACTGATCCATCCATTCACGGTCCACAAAAAAATCATTCTCAGCACAAATTTCTTCCTTTCTTGCAGCCTTAATATAAAACCCTGGGAGCTCAGGGAGATGGTCCAGAAACAGAAATGTCTCTATAAACACAAGACAATCTAGCCACCTAGTTCTTGGGAATTAGATGGTCCTACAAAGCACATAAACAGGCTGTCACCTGTTTAGAAGGGTGAGGCACCCAGATTTTTTTTTCCCCGACACAGCGTCTCGCTCTGTCGCCCAGGCTGGAGTGCAGTGACACAACCTCAGCTCACTGCAAGCTCTGCCTCCCAGGCCCAAGGAATCCTTCCACCTCAGTTTCCCAAGTAGCTGGAACTACAGGTGTATGCCATCATGCCAGGCTAACTTTTACATTTTTTGTTGAGAGGGAGTCTCACTATGTTCCTCAAGCTGGTCTTGAACTCTGGCGCTCAAGCAATCCTCCCACTTCGGCCTCCCAAAGTGCTGGGATTACAGGCATGAGCCAGCGTGCCTGGCCCCAGATTAAGATTTCACTGGCCATGTTGTAACCAACCCGAAGTGTATCTTATTTCCTACTAACCCTGAAACAAGTGCTCCATGGGCCCCATTCCTTACCACCTTGATTCCTCCTATTTCTCCTTAAGTACCAGAGACTCTTAAAAGCCACTACTTGACGTCCCCTCTAAGTCAATGCTCAGCCAGAATAATGTTTTTCTTTTTATTTCACAGACAGAGGTCTCACTCTGTTGCCCAGGCTGGAGTACAGTGGGGCAAACATGGCTCACTGCAGCCCCTACCTCCTAGGCCCAAGCAATCCTCCAACCTCAGCCTCTCAAGTAGCTGGAGTACAGGTACACGCCACCATGCCTGGGTAATTTTTAAAAATTTTTTGTAGATACAGGGTCTCACTATGTTGTGCAGGATGGTCTCTAACTCCTGGGCTCAAACGATCCACCCACCTTGACCTCCCAAACTGCTGGGATTACAGGTGTGAGTGACCATGCCCAGCTAGAATAATGTTTTAAAAACAAATTCATTAAGTCTGATGTCACATCTTTGTTAAAAGCCTTCAACAAGGCCGGGCACGGTGGTTCACGCCTGTAATCCCAGCACTTTGGGAGGCCGAGGCAGGCGGATCACCTGAGGTGAGGAGTTCGATACCAGCCTGACCAACGTGGTGAAACTCCGTCTCTACTAAAAATACCAAAAAATTAGCCAGGTGTGGTGGTAGGTGCCTGTAGTCCCAGCTACTCGGGAGGCTGAGGTGGGAGAATCACTTGAACCAGGGAGACAGAGGTTGCAGTGAGCCGAGATCACACCACTGCACTCCAGCCTGGGCAACAGAATGAGACTCTATCTCAAAAAAAAAAGCCTTCAATGTCTCCAGCTATTTTCAGGATATAATCCAAGCTCCTTATGGTAGCTTATAAAGCAGGCCATCTGGTCCCTCCCTCAGGATCTACACCTTGGCTTTCCACTGACCCCAGGAGTCCAAGGGTCCAGCTACTTGCAGTCTCTGACTATGCCAGGCACTTTTCTCTTCTGTCCACCATGTCCTCTCTACCTAGAATGCTCACTCCTCATCCCAACCTGCCTCCACCTCTACCTAAAACTCAGGGTCTCTTCCTCCACTCTGATCTCTGAACTACCTCCCACATGTTCAGTTGAGGGGGTCCTTACTCCATGCTCCCCTCCCATAGCACAGTACTTAACACCTGTAATTACCTTTTCTTAAAAAAGATAGTTGAGCCGGGAGTAGTGGCTCATGCCTGTAATCCCAGCACTTTGGGAGGCTGAGGCGGGCGGATCACAAGGTCAGGAGATCGAGACCAGCCTGGCCAACATGGTGAAACCCCGTCTCTACTAAAAATACAAAAATTAGCCGGGCATGGTGGCACGCGCCTGTAATCCCAGCTACTCGGGAGGCTGAGGCAGAAGAATCACTTGAACCTGGGAGGTGGAGGTTACAGTGAGCCGAGATCACGCCATTGCACTCCAGCCTGGGCAACAGAGCAAGACTCCGTCTCAAAAAAAAAAAAAAAAAAGATAGTTGAAATTTGCTTATTGATTTTTAAAGACAGGGTCTTCCTCCATTCCCCAGCTGGAGTGCAGTGGTTTGATCATAGCTCACTGTAGCCTTGAACTCCTGGGCTCAAGCAATACTCCTGCCTCAGCCTCCCAAGTAGCTCAAACCACAGGCTTGTGCCAGCACACTCAACCTTTCCACATAACTATTTCCCCACCAGACTGGGAGTTCTTCAAAGAGAAAAATCATGTTTCTTATCCCTGCTGCTCTAAAACCTGGCACCATGAGTGAATGCTGAATAAACTAATACGGATGCTAAAGGATACCACATGAGATTCAAGTACAAAGTTACACTGTCCGCTTTACTCATAAGACAGTAACAAATTGGGTTTGGAGAGAAAAAAACAGTCAGAACAGTTCATCCGAGGCCGGGCGCAGTTGCTCACACCCGTAATCCCAGCACTTTGGGAGGCTGAAGCGGGTGGATCATTGAGGTCAGGAGTTTGACACCAGCCTGGCCAACATGGTGAAACCCCCTCTCTACTAAAAATACAAAAATTAGCTGGGCATGTTGGCGGGCACCTGTAATCCCAGCTACTTGGGAGGCTGAGGCAGGAGAATCCCTTGAACCCAGGAGGCAGAGGTTGCAGTGAGCAGAGATCACACCACTGCACTCCAGCCTGGGCAATGGAGCAAGACTTGGTCTCAAAAAAACAAACAAAACAAAACAAAACAAAAATATCATCAGAATACCCTAATGTGGGACACAAAAAAATGAGGATAGATGACAGGCGTTTAATAAAAGCTAGTGTCTTTCCTAGCCTCCTGATATTTCCCTAAGCCATACAGTTTGATTTACCAAATAAGACCGACTTTCTATTCAGCTAGAATCTCCTGGGACTCTTAGCAGGGCAAATTGGTCAGAGAAGAATGAGGAACCTAACCACACTATCCACTGGACACCCCTGGCTACTCTCAAGCTGGGCACAGTGGCTCATGACTGTAATCACAGCTACTTGAAGCTGAGGCAAGAGGATCCCTTGAGTCCAGAAGTTCAAGGCTGCAATGAGCTACAAGTCCCACCACTGCACTCCAGCCTGGTCAAAAGAGCAAGACTGTCTTAAAAAAAAAAAAAAAGGCCGGACGCAGTGGCTCATGCCTGTAATCCCAGCACTTTGGGAGGCCAAGTATGGTGGATCAAGAGGTCAGGAGTTTGAGATCAGCCTGGCCAACATAGTGAAACCCCATCTCTGCTAAAAATACAAAAATTAGCCGGGCGTGGTGGTGCGTGCCTATAGTCGCAGCTACTTGGGAGGCTGCAGCGGTAGAATCGCTTGAACCCTGGAGGTGGAGGTTGCAGTGAGCTGAGACCATGCCATTGTACTCCAGCCTGGGTGACAGAGACTCCATCTCAAAAAAAAAAAAAAATTCACTGCCAAGTGGAAATAAATTTGTTCATCAAACTAGTTTTGTTGTCCTGAAACATGAATGACTTGTTCTTACCTTGTTTGGTGATCTGAAAAGTCTTCTTACTGCAAAGAACAACCGCCTGAAGCATCTCATGGGGAGACACATGTGCCTTGAAATTTCGAGGGTTCCAGAGCTTTCTCATCAGCTCTCCAAAACGCTGGACCAACAAGAACATGATATCCCCTGGAGGACGTTTGATGTTCTTATAATTGTCTTCTTCCAGAAAGTAGTTCCGGAGAGGAGGAACATTAGATAGAGCCTGAAAATCAAACACTCCACTTAACCCAAAGCCCCTTTGTAGGACCCCTTGAGCCAAGCTCTTCCAACTAAAGCTCTCCTAATAGAATCTTGTGATGTGTATGTGACAGCCTTAAAGAGCCAAAAGTGGAGAATCCTACCCAGGCTCACATCACAGAAATATCATTAACGTTGAGTTTCATATGAACTACAGTTCTGCAGACACTTTGCTCATGTGGATACCACAAAGAAGGTTAAAACAAAACAAAACAAAACGCAGGTATTCAAATCTCTATCAACTTATTCAACAATTTCCTTTTGTTACTCTAATTATGCTGTGACAATACTTAAATTCATAAGGCAGAAGGCTAAAATCCAAATACTCTTTCCTTCATCATCCATTTTGGTTGAAGCAAAAATAACTACCTAGGAAACACAGTTCTCCCATCTCTCAACTCCACACTAAAATAATATGAAAATTATCTTAAAATTTGATGTTTTCCCATACTAAAACCACATAATTGTACATAAAAGTAAATATAGGGAGCTGTGAGGACGCAAAGGTGTAAGAACGATACAATGATCTTTGGGGACTTGGAGGAAAGAGTGTAGGGGGTGGTGAGGGATAAAAGACTACGCATTGGGTACAGTATAAACTGCTAGGGTGGTGGGTGACCAAAATCTCAGAAATCACCACTAAAGAACTTATTCATGTAACCAAAAACCACCTGTTCCCCAAAAACCTATTGAAATTTTTTTTTTATTTTTGGAGACAGAGTCTTGCTCCATCCCCCAGGCTGGAGTGCAGTGGCACGATCTTGGCTCACTGCAACCTCTGCCTCCAGGCTTCAAGCAGTTCTCATGCCTGAGCCACCGTGCCCAGCCGAAATTTTTTTTAAAAAGTGAATATACTCTGTTATGATGGAAAATGGTCGGCCAGGTGATGTGGCTCATGCCTGTAATCCCAGCACTTTGGGAGGCCGAGGCGGGAAGATCACCTGAGGTCAGGAGTTCAAGACCAGCCTGGCCAACATGGTGAAACCCCGTCTCTACTAAAAATACAAAAATTAGCCAGGCATGGTGGCACACGCCTGTAATCCCAGCTACTCAGGAGGCTGAGGCAGAAGAATCACTTGAAGCCAGGAGGCGGAGGTTGCAGTGAGCCAAGATGGCACCACTGCACTCCAGCCTAGACAACAAGAGCAAAACTCCATCTCAAAAAAAAAGAAAAAGTAAAAGAGAAAATGGTCTAAAGGTTTAGGACAATAAAAACAAATTGGATCTCATTAAGCAGAAAGATAAAAACTAGCCGTATTAGTTTCAGGAAGAAACACAGGCTCATCAGCCTGAGCTGTAAAACTGGGAGGAGGGGTCTGGGCGCGATGGTTCACGTCTATAATCCCAGCACTTTGGGAGGCCAAGGTGGGCGGATCACTTGAAGTCAGGAGTCCAAGACCTGCCAGGCCAACATGGTGAAACCGTCTCTACTAAAAATACAAAATTAGCTGGGTGTGGTGGTGACTGCCTGTAATTCTAGCTTCTCAGGAGGCTGAGGCAGGAGAATCACTTAGACCCGGGAGGCAGAGGTTGCAGTAAGCCAAGATCGTGCCATTGCCCTCCAGCCTGGGCAAAAAGAGCGAAATTCCATCTCAAAAACAAAACAAAACAAAACAAAACTGGGGGTAAGAGGACCAAAGACATCCTAAATAAAAATGCAGTATCCCCACAGGTCCTTCCCGACCAGCACTGTGCTTACCATGAACACATTTCTTTCTTAAACAAGGTCATCTATTCAGGGAGTCAGCTAGAAGGGTTTCTGCTAAATGTAGTAACCCAGGCATCTCTAAGGAAGACAACTCAGAACACAGAGAGTACTTTAACTACAGAGGGGATTAGGAAGGCCCCGACAAGCTAAGCTCAGCTAAAGAAACAAGGACTTCCTGTTTGTAGAATAATTACTAAAAAGAGAGATTTACTCTCAAAACAAGAGGATGGATAAAGTTTATCCTAATTCTCAGTTGTCTATCTTGTGGAGAAGGGTTGCACTCTGGCCTCAGCAACAATACAAATAATATTGGGCATCCTCAGAGAATTATCCACCCTCCAGATGGATGACCTGGTCCAGTCAACCCTATTTTAGTGGAAACATCATCACACAGGGTTTGTTCATCCATTTATTTTTATAAAGAGACCTTCCTACGCGATCTAAAATTCATCAGAAAGCCAAGACTAACAGCTCTGACCAAATCCAAATTCTATCTGTCCATCCTATAATAGTTTTCACTCGGCGGGGCGCGATGGCTCACACCTGTAATCCCAGTACTTTGGGAGGCCGAGGTGAGCGCATCACAAAGTCAGGAGATCGAGACCATCCTGGCTAACACAATGAAACCCCGTCTCTACTAAAAATACAAAAAATTAGCTAGGCGTGGTGGCACGCACCTGTAGTCCCAGCTACTCAGGAGGCTGAGGCAGGGGAATCGCTTGAACCTGGGAGGCAGAGGTTGCAGTGAGCTGAGTGTGACACTGCATTCCAGCCTGGGCGACAGAGCAAGACTCCGTCTCAAAAAAAAAAAAAATCAGTTTTCACGCAGCCATGAGAGGATTTAAGAGGGACGATCTGATGAAAAGTCTCTCTCTACCTAAGAATTTGACCTTTCCAGAGACTAGGCATGACACCAAGAGCAGACACTGAATGCAAAAAATACGCCTTTACAGTTTTTTGTCCAATTCTTCATGGCAAAAATATCACTTAAAAAAATTTAAAGGCCAAATAAAAACTAGCAGAAAACATTTGCAACACATGCAACAGAAAAGGGCAGAACTTCATTATATATTTCTTAAAGCTCAGTAAGATGAACCAATAGGAAAGGAGTCTGTAAGGCCCAATAACTCAAGAAAAAAATATAAATAATTAACTTTTAAAAGTGATCCAAGGCTAGGTGCAGTGGCTCACACCTGTAATGCCTGCACTTCTCAAAGCCCTCAAACTTCTCCAACAGCCTCGAACTCCTGGGCTGAAGGGATCCTCCCACCCCAGCCTCCCAAACAGCTAGGACCACAGGCATGCATGCGCCACCGTGCCCAGGTAATTTTTTTTTTTTTTTTTTTTTAAAATAGAGACAGGGTCTCGCTATGTTGCCAGGCTGATTTCAAACTACTGGCCTCAAGGGACCCTGCCACCTTGGCCTCCCGAAGTGCTGGGATTAGAGGCATGAGCTACCATGCCCAGCCCCTCACAATTTATACATGTTTTCCCCAACAAGCCTGTGTTTATGATTATAATTTTTAAATCATTTTATTGGTGAAGTAGGATTATTGTTTTCTTATTATACTTACCAACATTTAAAAATTGGCTGGACGTGGTGGCTCACACCTGTAATCCCAGCACTTTGGGAAGCTGAGGCGGGTGGATCACGAGGTCAGGAGTTCAAGAACGGCCTGGCCAACATGGTGAAACCCCATCTCTACTAAAAATACAAAAATTAGCCGGGTGTGGTGGCAGGCATCTATAATCTCAGCTACTCAGGAGGCTAAGGCAGAAGAATCACTTGAACCTGGGGAGCAGAGGTTGCAGTGAACAAAGATCGTTGGGTGACAGTGAGACTCCCTCTCAAAAAAAAATTTCTACAGTATGCACCTATTACTCATAAAATTTTCTTAAAAACAACTGATAATTGAAAATAAGGAATGGGCACGGTGGCTCATGCCTGTAATCCCAACACTTTGGGAGGCCGAGGCAGGTGGACCACGAGATCAGGAGTTCAAGACCAGCCTGGCCAAGATGGTGAAACCCTGTCTCTAAAACTAAAACTACTAAAACTCTATTAAAACCCTGTCTCTACAAAAATTAGCCAGGCGCAGTGGCAGGCGCCTGTAATCCCAGCTACTCGGGAGGCTGAAGCAGGAGAATCGCTTGAACCTGGGAGGCAGAGGTTGCAGTGAGCTGAGATTGCACCACTACACTCCAGCCTGGGCAACAGACTGAGACTCCGTCAAAAAAAAAAAAAAAAAAAAAGAAAAGAAAATAGGACAGCTTTGGTTTTCTGCCTTTCCCATTTCAGGGTTATGAGCACATGGGCAGGAGAAAGTCATTGATCAGCCAGCACAACAAATATCTACACAATTAAAAAAAAAAATGCATCTGGCATGATTCTTACTTGATACTGCAAGGCAACACAGATTCGGTCCCTCATTCCCTGCAAGTTCCAGAGGCCATGAGCCAGAGGCTAGAAAAAGCCTCACCATTTGACAGCAGCCCAGTGAGCAAAGGAATGCTCTGCCTGTTGCAGAACAATTACTCAAGTAGAGTCCTTAGCAAGACTTGGTGTCTGAGGATCATCTGACTACTCTACAAGAAGGCAGTAATTTCTTTTTTGAGATGGAGGAGTTTCGCTCTTGTTGCCCAGGCTGGAGTGCAGTGACGTGATCTCGGCTCACTGCAACCTCCGCCTCCAGGGTTCAAGTGATTCTCTTGCCTCAGCCTCCCGAATAGCTGAGATTACAGGCATGTACCACCAAGCCCGGCTAATTTTGTATTTTTGGTAGAGATGGGGTTTCTCCATGTTGGCCAAGCTGGTCTTGAACTCCTGACCTCAGGTGATCCTCCCGCCTTGGCCTCCCAAAGTGCTGGGATTACAGGTATGAGCCACTGTGCCTGGCCAAAGGCAGTAATTTCTTGGCCAGTACACATACCATTTCCTGTCCCTCTCTTTTTTTTTTTTCTTGAAACAGAGTCTCACTCTGTTCCCCAGGCTGGAGTGCAGTGGCGTGATCTTGGGTCACTATAACCTCTGCCTCCCGGATTCAAGCGATTCTCCCACCTCAGCCTGCCGAATAGCTGGGACTACAGGCTTGCACCACCATATCTAGCTAATTTTTGTATTTTTAGTAGAGACACAGTTTCGCCATGTTGGCCAGGCTGGCTCAAACTCCTGACCTCAGGCAATCTGCCTGCCTTGGCCTCCCAAAGTGCTGGGATTACAGGGGTGAACCACTGTGCTCAGCCTTCTGGGTGTCCTTCTCTTCCTCAATGTTCCTGTCTTGATCTTACCTGAAGGACAGCGTTGGCATAATCATTGGCCTTTATGTTATTCAGTCCCACGATACCCGGCAGGTAAGTGGTACCATCATATGCCCGGGACAATTTGGCTTGCTTGTCCAAGTTTGCAATTTGCTGCTTTGTGAAAGTGGGCTTCAACACATACTGCAAAGCAAAAGAAAATGTTAAGTTGTTTAAGAGCTGAGTTCACAAGAAATGTCTGTAACAGTAATTTCTACAAAAACAAAAAACACTTTGGCCATGAACATCCCACCACACACAGAAAAAGAGTCCCAACCAGTAGGTGTAAAGATTGAAGTAACACGGGGTAGATTCTCTCCCATGGCTAATCTACAAGGGGATCTCTGTGTCTATTCCAAAATCACTGAATCCCAGGTCTTTTCACAGACCTCAGGTCTGGTCAACTCATGAAAACTGACTGCCAGAAACTATACAATACTTAAGTTCCTAAAGGCAGTCTAAGTCTCAGATAGAACCTCCTGGGAGTAGCACATGGACCTAGCTTTGGAGCAGGAGAGTTTCCTCCACTCTGGGTGGGAATGAGGATCTCCATGAGTCCCTGGTACTGGAAGAGCAGGATCAGACTCTTCCCAGGCACAGAGTTACCAGAGTCATTATGTCACAGACTGGACAGAGATCATCCCAAACTCACTTTGAAACACTGAATTTAGCCCAGTTTCTCCCTCTATAAATACTGACCATAACTTTTTTTTTTTTTTTTTTAGACGGAGTTTCACTCTTGTTGCCCAGGCTGGAGTGCCATGGCACGATCTCAGCTCAGTGCAACCTCCCCCTCCCAGATTCAAGCAACTCTCCTGCCTCAGCCTCCCAAGTAGCTGGGATTATGGGCATGTGCCACCATGCCCGGCTAATTTTGTATTTCTAGTAGAAACGGGGTCTCATCATGTTGTTCAGGCTGATCTCAAACTCCTGACCTCAAATGACCCACCTGCCTCGGCCTCCCAAAGTGCTGGGATTACAGGTGTGGGCCTCCGCACCAAGCCTCCCCATAACTATTTTAATCTCAACTATTAATAATAGGCTTATACAACTTTTACAAGTAGAAAAAGCAGTATTTCAAAGACTAAATACCATGCTTTCCTTAAAAATAAACAGAGCATGAACAACCTAGGCAACACAGTGAGACTCTATCTCTATAAAAAATTTAAAAAATGTATCTGGGCATGATGGTAATGCCTACAGTCCTAGCTACTTGGGAGGCTGAGGTAAGAGTATCACTTGAACCCATGAGGTCGAGGCTGCAGTGAGCTGTGATGGCACCACTGCACTCCAGCCTGGGCGACAAAGTGAGACCCTGTCTCAAAACAAAACCAAAAACAAGAACAGAGCACTTGGCACCATGAATACACCCCACGTGCTGAAAAGGAAAATAATAATCAAAAGCCCAACACTAATCAAAGCCCAAGAGGACTTTCCATGCTCAGTACAATGAGTGTCTCTTGGTACAGGTCACAAACTAGAGCCCACAGATGAGACATCTGTGGCTGGATGCTCTGGCCACATCGTATGTTAAAAGCAGCCAGGAGCTGGTGTGCAGCTTGGTAAATACTGTCCTACACCAGGACCAATTCATATCCCTACTTCAAAGTGTAGAAGAATAATTTCACAAAACACTTTAAACCCCATCAGAATACACCCATATTTCTTCAGTCCTAGCCCTCAATGTTACAAGTAGAAATGACAGTTAAGTTACAGACTACAGGCTGCAATTACGAATTCTGACCTTACTCAGTTTCCCCAGTTCTTCCCAAAAGGGAAAGCAGCCTCTCGATGCCTAAAGGGACTGAGATTCTTCCCTGTCCTCAGGTGGGGCAGTCCCCTGGGAGCCCTGGGATGGCTCACTAAAGAATGGACCCCAAACCAACCCTCTTAGACACACACCGTGATATCCTCCAATGAGGAATCGATGATCTCATAGTTGTCTGGAAGGCAGTAAAACTTGAGGGTGTGGAGGTTGAGGAAAACATGGTGGCTAAACTGGACACTGTGAATGTAGGCGTGAGACTTCAAACCCCGGCCTGTAGGAAAGGGTAAAAGGCTGTAATAGAAGGGCAGATACTAGAACGCGCAGATCAGGTTTGCTTTTCCTTTCATTATTTTCTACCGGAACATGTTAATATCCGCAAAAAAACAAATATTATGCCATTCATAAAATGAATCCTCCACATGAAGTTCTCTCATAAAAAAATTAGCAAGAAAGACTAGCACATTAGTTATTTCATTCTCTAGATGGCCTAAGACATTGATTAGGGAAACAAATTTCACTATTTTTTTAATACATATATAAAATATATATAACCTATATATATAACTATATATAATACATATAACTATATATTCATATATAGTTTCCTATATACATTAAACTAGAAATATCTATGTATATGTGTGTGCATAAATACACATAAACATAAATACATACATATCCTATGACAGTCCATCATCACTCAGTCCTGAATTTCCAAATGCCCATATTCAGGACAATGCTTTATCTATGTAACTTTTTTCATGTTGCTACTTCTTTCTAGAATCTCTCTCCCTTAACCATTCAAACTCCTATGTCCTGCCAATTCAAGTTCCACCTCAACTCTTCGATGAACTCAACACAAACACTCCAGCTAACACTGATTTTTGCACATTTCAACTCCTATTGCACTTATTTTTACTCAGTGCCACAGTCCAGCAGTAATCTTTATGGTCTAACAAAACTCGCTGGTTGTTTTACATGTCAACCTTGACTCCTTATAAGCTCCTTATGAGAGCAAAGAATACAGTTTTTATCTCTTTTTTTGAGACAGGGTCTTGCTATGTTAGCCAGGTGGGTCTTGAACTCTTGGCTTTAAACAATCCTCCTCCTCGGCCTCCCAAAATGCTAGGATGACATGTGTAAACCACTGTGCCCAGCTGTTTTTACCTCATTTGAATCCTCCACTATACTATGTACATGGCAGCTGCTTGGTGTGAATGAGTTGAAATGATAAATTTTCAGAAAAAAATGGAATAAAAAAAGTCCTTTGAGCTAAAGAATACTCCAAAAAAAAAAAAATTGTAGCCTAGGTAACATAATAAGGCCTTGTCTCCACAAAAAAATAATTAGCCAGCTAGCAGGGTGCAATGGCTCACATCTATAATCCCAGCACTTTGGGAGGTACAGGCAAGCACACTGCTTGAGCTCAGGAGTTTCAAGACTAGCCTGGGCAACAGAGTACAATCCCATCTTTAAAAAAAATGTGGCCATGCGCGGTGGCTCATGCCTGTAATCCCAGCACTTGGGAGGCTGAGGAATGTGGATCACTTAACGTCAGGAGTTCAAGACCAGCGTGGCCAATATGGTGAAACCCCGTCTCTACTAAAAAATACTAAAATTAGCCGGGTGTGATGGTGCATGCCTGTAATCCCAGCTACTCGGGAGGCTGAGGCAGAAGAATTGCTTGAACTTGGGAGTCAGAGGCTGCAGTGAGCCAAGATCACGTCACTGCACTGCAGCCTGGGTGACAGAGTGAGACTCCATCTCTTAAAAAAAAAAAAAATTAGGCCGGGCGCGGTGCCTCACGCCTGTAATCCCAGCACTTTGGGAGGCCAAGACAGGTGGATTACCTGCGGCCAGGAGTTCGAGACCAACCTGGCCAACATGGTGAAACCCCATTTCTACTAAAAATACAAAAATTAGCCAGGCATGGTGGCAGGCGCCTGTAATCTCAGCTACTCTGGAGGCCGAGGCAGGACAATTGCTTGAACCTAGGAGGCAGAGGTTGCAGTGAGCCAACCTGGGCAACAAAGCAGGACTCTATCTCAAAACAATTTTTAAAAAGTAAAAATAAAAAAAAATACATATATTAGAGATTCGAGAACCCAGAGTCTTTGAGATTACAGTCTTTCATATGACTAGCTCTTTCTCCCTTTCAGATATATCCAGGCTATGACCAGTCAGAGAACCTCTTATTGGTTTTCTAAGAATATTTCAATTTCCTGGGAACAAATAGAAATTATTAGATATGATTCCTGAGAACAGCTTACTTTCTTTAAAAAAAAAAAAAAAAAAAAAAAAAAAAAACAGTCCCTCTGCAGCAGATCTGCAGTAAGCTCTAACAACTTATTTACCTTGAAAGTACTTGCCACACACCAGACAGGCATAAGCATTGATGTGTGAGAGGGAGATAGAACATAGTTTCTCAAAGTCAAAGTCCAGCACACTCCTAAGGAAACAAAACAGAAAAAAATAAATAGGATGGACATGTAGGAAGGCACTTAAATGAAGCAGTGTTGGCTCTGTGACCCATGATACCACACAACATCCTTCAGAAAACAGTTCACAACCATATATACATCATGGGGGACACTGATTATTCCTCACCTCCACCCGCCATGCTCCAAAGCACTGTTGAGGTGTCTCCACCAGACACATAATACCCACGAGCCTCTTTCTCATTAGTGTTTGTAACCAGTTCAGGACTTTCCATTGCAGTCACTTTCTCTAGAGGGAAAGCTACAAGTTAGACTAAAGTAACAGTACCCCAACAGTATTCTGGAGGTGGAGAGGACATAAAAAGGGTGAATAAATCCTTGCATAGAAGAAAAACTTATCACTTAAGCCCAGGAGCTTGTGGCTAGTGAGCTCTGATCCACCACTGCACTCCAGAATGGGATACAGAGTGGGATCCTCTCTTAAAAACAAATACTAGTAATAATTAATTACAAAATAAAAATGTATTTTTATCCATAAAAACAAATGGAAAGCCTGAAGAATTTCAGAATACCTACAAACAGACCTATTTATTCAAGTGCAAAGTGAGTACTAGGCAGTAAGGAACAAAAAACTTACCTCCACTGAATCCACAAAGAGATTTATTCTCAAATAGTAACTCTTAATTAACTGATAATAATCCCAAAGAGCTATGCTATCTAATTTATTTAGAGGCCACTAGACAAAGTGGCTATTGACAACTAAATTTAAAATACAGTTGTCCCTCAGTAGCCACAGGACACTGGTTCTAGGACCCCTTCAGATACCAAAATCCAAAATGTTCAAGCCCCTTACAGCTGGCCCTTTGCATCTTCAGGTTCCATATCCTGATACTGAGGCTGATTGTAATTCAATTAAATAAAATTTAAAATTCAGTTCTTCAACTGCAGGAGCCACTGAAGCCACAGGTGGCTCATGCCTACCATAATGAACAGCCCTTATAACTTTTTTGGTTTTTTTTTTTTTTTTTTTTTTTTGAGATAGGGTCTCACTTTGTCATCCAGGCTGGAGTACAGTGGCGCAATCTCAGCTCACTGCAGCCTCAACCTCCTAGGTTCAAGCAATCCTCCTGCTTCAGCTCCCCTCAAGAAGCTGGGACTATAGGAGTACACCACCACACCTGGCTAATTTTTTTATTTTTTGTAGAGCTGAAGTTTTGCCATGCTGCCCAGGATGCTCAAACTCCTGCGCTCAAGCAGTCTGCCTGCCTCAGCCTCCCAAAGTGCTGGGATTACCGGCATGAGCCAGAGCACCTGGCCATAACTTTTTTTTTTTAAGTTTTTTTAAAAGATGGGTCTCGTTGGCTGGGCACGGTGGCTCATGCCTGTGATCCCAGCACTTTGGGAGGCCAAGGCAGGTGGATCTCCTGAGTTCAGGAGATCGAGGCCAGCCTGGCCAACATGATGAAACCCCGTCTCTTCTAAAAAAAATACAAAAATTAGCTGGGCATGGTGGTGGGCACCTGTAATCCCGCTACTCAGGAAGCTGAGGCAGGAGAATCGCTTGAACCTGGAAGGCGAAGGTTGCAGTGAGCCAAGATCGCGCCATTGCACTCCAGCCTGGGGGACAAAAGTGAAACTCCATCTCAAACAAACAAAAAAAAAAAAGATGGGTCTCATTATGTTGACCAGGCTGGTCTCAAATTTCTGGCCTCAAGTGATCCTCCTACCTTGGCCTGCCAAAGGGCTGAGTACAGGCGTGGGCCACCACACCCAGCTCTTACAAGAGTAATTATATTATTGTAGAACATTCCCCTACAATATAGGTTGAAAAACATTTTACGTGCCGCTGGGAATCAGAGAAAAGAATGCTATGATGAGGTAAACTACCTCAGCTTTCAAACAAATTTCTGTGTTTTTTTCTGCTGAATCCCGGCACCCAAAATAGTATCCAGCACATACTAGATACTCCATAAATATTTCACTGTGCTACTGTTATAGGATACTATGCATCCTGTTATCCCAACATACAAATGCAAAATAAGCTAAAAGCTCTTTAACAACATGTGTTCTGACACTTTAAATCAAAGAATAAAGAGTAACATGGCAAGAAGCACAACTCTCTAGACAGGTTTAAAAAAAGTAAAGTTTGTCAATGTGTTGTTCAATGTACAGTCCAAAAACTTTCTGCATAGATTCCATTGTTCTTATGCTATCCTCAGCATCTCTGTCCTACTGACCTGTTAATGGTATCCAGGTATGGGCAGTGGCGGCTCCTCCGGTCCTCAGAATCCACTCGGCCATTCTTTGCTGAAGGGAAAATCATTACAGGCTTTGAAAATGGGAAATCTATACTCAGGGCCAACTAACAGAACAAAAAAAGAAACAGAAATGGGAAAAACTAATCAAGATGAGTTCCTATTGTTTGGGTGGCAACAATATCGAAAAAAAGTCCACTAGCCGGGTGCGGTAGCTCACGCCCATAATCCCAGCACTTTGGGAAGCCGAGATGGGTGGATCACCTGAGGTCAGGAGTTCAAGACCAGCCTGGCCAACCATGGTGAAACCCCGTCTCTACTAAAAATACAAAAATTAGCCAGGCATGGTGGTGGGCACCTGTAATCCCAGCTACTCAGGAAGTTGAGGCAGGATAATCGCTTGAACCTGGGAGAAGGAGGTTGCAGTGAGCAGAGATCGCACCACTGCACTCCAGCCTGGGCAACAAGAGCAAAACTCCGTCTCAAAAAAAAAAAAAAGAAAAGAAAAAAGTCCACTAATAGAACAAGCCACAAACTGGGAGAATATATTTGGTATACATAAAATCAACAGAAGATTTGTTTGCATTTTACATAAAGAAATCCCATAAAGCACGAAAAATATGAAATATGTCAAAAGCACTAAAATAAACTAATTGTAATACAAATGTACTATATAGTTGTGTGTTTGGTTTTTCTTGTTTTGTTTTGTTTTGTTTTGAGATGGAGTCTCGCTCTGTCCCCCAGGCTGGAGTGCAATAGCGCGATCTCAGCTCACGGCAACCTCCGCCTCCTGGATTCAAGCAATTCTCCTGCCTCAGCCTCCCGAGTAGCTGGGACTACAGGCGCACGCCACCACACCCAGCTAATTTTCATACTTTTAGGAGACGGGGTTTCACCATGTTGGCCAGGCTGGTCTCGAACTCCTGACCTTGCGATCCACCCTCCTCGGCCCGGCCCAAAGTGCTGGGATTACAGGCGTGAGCCACTGCGCCCGGCCACAAATGTACTACATAGTTTAAAGAGTGGCTGGGTGAGTGGCTCATGCCTGTAATCCTAGCACTCTGGGAGGCAGAGGCAGCCGGCTCACCTGAGGTCAGGAGTTCGAGGCCAGCCTGACCAATATAACAAAACCCCATCTCTACTAAAAATACAAAAATTAGCCGGGCATGGTGGCATGTGCCTGTAATCCCAGCTACTTGGGAGGCTGAGACAGGAGAATCGCTTGAACCCGGGAGGCGGAGGTTGCAGTGAGCTGAGATCGTGCCATTGCACTCCAGCCTGGACGAGAGTGAAACTGTCTCAAAAAAAAAAAAAAAAAAAAAGAAGAACGTACATGTGTATCTATAAATCTACCACTTGTCAAAAACTTGAGTGGGTCTCAGATCTTACCCTACTTGCAAGCTAACAAGTTAGCCTGTCACAGTTTTATGAATGCTGATGGAAAGCATGTGACTACCTGGCCTGAAATAAAGGACAGTTTATTAGAACAATGACAGTAGCCAGAATATAGCATTGGTGTCAGTTGTCCAAGTGAATTCCCACAAGGCAAAGTGAAGAGAACCCATGCACACAGTGAGCTGCCTTACAGGAGAGGAACCCTGAGCTTAGAGAATCTGAACCATTAACCATTTTTTCAAACGAGTCTCGCTCTGTTGCCCATCCTAGTCTTGAACTCTACCTCATCCTATAGAGTAGCTGAGATTACAGGTGTGAGCCACCACACCCTGCCCCAAATCTTTTATAACGGATTGTGCCCTTGTCTCCTCGTTTTGTAGGGAGACACCATTCCTATCTTCCAAGGCTGCTCACTACACGAAAATCCTTAACGAGAGTCCAGGAGCAAAGGCAGTCAGGCAATGGTCGCAGTACGTGCACAAATTCAAGAGACTAATGGAGAACTGTCTCTAGACTTTATTCAGCTTAAAAGGTGCTACATAATCCATACTTTAGTGCAGGTGCCTATTGCTCAAGCATTCTGAATATCTTAATTACAAGACCTTAGATGTAAAAACTGAAGGAAAGTCGTGCACGGTGGCTCACGCCTGTAATCCCAGCACTTTAGGAGGCCAAGGCGAGTGGAACACTTGAGCCCAGGAGTTCGAGACCGGCCTAGGCAACATAGCGAGACTTGCCTCTATCTTAAAACGCAAAAAAAAATTTCTAAAATTGAAGGAAGTAACACTTGTAAAATCAGCACTGAGCCCCCACATCAGGCATTCGATAAAGGGAAGCTGCTGTTGTTACGATTGTTGGAGTTAGAAATACCATACGGTTGGCCGGGCACGGTGGTTCACGCCTGTAATCCCAGCACTTTGGAAGGCCGAGGCGGGCGGATCACGAGGTCAGAAGATCGAGACCATCCTGGCTAACACGGTGAAACCCCCTTCTCTACTAAAAACACAAAAAATTAGCCGGGCGTGGTGGCGGGCGCCTGTAATCCCAGCTACTTGGGAGGCGGAGGTAGGAGAATCGTTTGAACCCGGGAGGCAGAGGTTGCAGTGAGCCGAGATCGTGCCACTGCACTCCATCCTGGCTAACAGAATGAGACTCCATCTCAAAAAAAAAAAAGAAAAAGAAATACTATACGATTATTGAGAAGGCTACTGTCTTCATCAGAACAAGTCGAACAGCAGAACCGTCGAGTCTGGATCCCTCTTCTTCACCCCAACCCCACCCCTGCCCCAACTCCGGCGCAGGGACCTGGCGAAAGATTAGAGACAAGAAAAAAGGACGCGAAAAAAAGAGGCTCTCGCGCCTAGCCCGGCCCGGCCCCACGCACCTCGCACCTCCCGCTCAGGCTCCGAGTCCTCATCGACCTCGCGCTCCCGCTTCACCCGCACAAACGGGACAACAGAAGCCTGGGCCTCGCGCACGCTCGCCGGCTCCACCTCCCGCTTCACGCGCACAGGGCTGCCCCGGGAGCTCGCCGCCTCAGGCTCCCGCTCTCGCTCCCGCTTGACGCGACCGGAGCTGCCCCGCGACTCGGACTCTCGCTTCCCGCGGGTGGAACCGCGAGACTCCCGCTTAGACCGGCCAGACATCTCCACTACCAGCCGAGTCGTCCAACGCAGGCGCCAAGCACGCTCGAGCGCGCGGCACACGGCCAATCAGGAGAGGGGCTGGTAGCGAGCCCCGAACTCTCTACGAGTCGCCACTGGGGACAAATCACGCTGCAGAAAATTTGTGGGCGGTGCTATTCCTGCAGTGGCTTCCTCTCCCCTGAGAACCTTCTGTGAGCCTACTGTCGTTTACAGTTTACTGAGACGGGAACCTTTACTGGCGACAGTTTTCTGGATAAAAGCCGTCAGGCCGGGCGCGGTGGCTCACGCCTGTAATCCCAACACTTTAGGAGGCCGAGGCGGGTGGATCACCTGAGGTCGGGAGTTCGAGACCAACCTGACCAACATGGAGAAACCCCGTCTCTACTAAAAATACAAAATTAGCCCGGCATTATGGCGCATGCCTGTAATCTCAGCTACTCGGGAGGCTAAGGAAGGAGAATCGCTTGAACCCAGGAGGCGGAGGTTGCGGTGAGCCGAGATCGCGCCATTGCACTCCAGCCTGGGCAACAAAAGCGAAACTCCGTCTCAAAAAAAAAAAGAAGCTGTCATTCGGCCCCAGATTTGTGCCTCAAAACCACCATCGTGAGGTCGTATCACACAGTCTCCGCGGCTTGGAGGCTGACAATCCTGCGCAGGAAAACTAGGCGATATTCCCAAATCATCCCCTTGACGGCCCTAATTCTACTTTTAGAAGGTTCTTGGTACCATGAAAACGCAAATGCCCGGTAGGGGCGGATTTACCATGAAGCTAATAAAGCTCTAACCTCAGGACCTGCCTCGAACTTGTTTGCTTGTTTGAACCGTTCCATTGAGGTATAATTGACATACAAGAAACTACATGTTTAAAGTGTGCAATTTAGGCCAGGCGCTGTGGCTCATGCCTGTAATACCAGCACTTTGGAAGGCCGAGGCGGGCGGATCACCTGAGGTCAGGACTGGAGACCAGCCTGGCCAACATGGTGAAACCCCGTCTCTACTAAAAATACAAAAATTAGCCGGGCGTGTTGGCATGAGCCTGTTATCCCAGCTACTTAGGAGGCTGAGGCAGGAGAATCGCTTGAACCCCGGAGGCGGAGGTTGCAGTGAGCCGAGATCGCCCCATTGCACTCCAGCCTGGGCAACCAGAGTGAAACTCCATCATACCCACACCACACCACACCACGCCACACACCACACCACACGTGAAACTCCCTCATATCATACCATACCATACCACACCACACCGTGTGCAACTTACTGAATTCTGACTTGAGGTATATGTCAGAGGCGTTCGAACCAGACCAACTCCATCTTGAGTGAGGGTTAGGAAAATGAGGCTGGGACTTGCCAGGCTGCATTCCCAGGAAGTTAGGTATTCCTAGCCTAGAGATGTCTACGGTTAAGGGAACAGAGAGATAATGTTTACTAAACAGATCCAGACTCGGGAGTGTCCTAATATCCCAATATCTGGAGAATAAAGGCATTCCTAATTTTGCTTTAAAGATAATAATATGTCTTCTTGCAAAATATAGTAATTAATAAAATTAATCCTTTATCACAAACCCTTGTAGCAGAGCACATCTCCCCATGATCTTTTTATCCTATATATAAACAAGCATTTGTAGCCATGGTGCATGCGTTCCTCCTTTTACTTTCAGGAACACCCTATTCTGTCTATGGAGTAGCTGTACTTTCACTACTTTATTTTTTATTTTTTATTTTTTTTGAGACAGAGTCTCACTCTGTCACCCAGGTTGGAGTGCAGTGGTGAGATCTCGGCTCACTGCAACCTCTGCCTCCTGGGTTCAAGTGATTATCCTGCCTCAGACTCCTGAGTAGCTGGGATTACATGCACCTGCCACCACGCCCGGCTAATTTTTGTATTTTTAGTAGGCACAGAGTTTCACCACGTTGGCCAGGCTGGTATGGAACTGCTGACCTCAAGTGATCCCCCTACCTCCCCTTCCAAAGTGCAGGGATTACAGGCATAAGCCACCACACCTTGCTACTTTACTTTCTTAATAAACTTGCTTTTACTTTGCACTGCGGACTCACCCTGAATTCTTTCTTGCACAAGGTCCAAGAACCCTCCTTTGGGGTCTGAATATGGATCCCTTTCCTGTAACATATACACCCATGAAGCCATCACCACAATCAAGAGAAGGGATCTGGGCCCAGTACGATGGCTCACACCTATAATCCCAGCACTTTGGGAGGCCTGAGGCAGGAGGATCACTTGAGGTCAGGAGTTCAAGACTAGCCTTGGCAACATAGAGAGACCCTGTCTCCACAAAAAAATTTTAAAATTAGCTGGGCATGGTGGCATGCTATTCAGGAGGCTGAGGCAGGAGGATCGTTTGGGCCTGAGAGGTGGAGGCTGCAGTGAGCAGTGATTGCACCACTACAATCCAACCTATGCGACAGTGAGATCCTGCCTCAAAAAAATAAAAAAATTAAAAAAATTTAAAGAATCTACCCAGCCCCAAAAATATCCTCTTCCTCCCAGAGAACCCCCACAAAAATCAACTGATCTCTCGGTCACTATAGATTAGTTTGCACTTCCTACAGTTTTATATAAATGGAATCATACAGAGTCCCTGGCCTCCTTCACTGGGCATATTTACTTTATGATCCATCCATGTTGTTGAGCTACAGATCTTCCTCTGGATTGCTCAGTAATATTCCATTGTGTGGCTGGACCACCATTGGTCCCTGTTTTTTGTTTTTGTTTTTTTTTGAGATGGAGGTTGGACTGCAGTGGGTCGATCTCGGCTGACTGCAACCTCCGCCTCCTGGGTTCAAGCGATTCTTCTGCCTCGGCCTCCCAAGTAGCTGGGATTACAAGCGCCTGCCATCAAGCCCAGCTAATTTTTTGTATTTTTAGTAGAGACGGGATTTCACCATTTTGGCCAGGCTAGTCTCGAACTCCTGACCTCTTGATCCGCCCGCCTGGGCCCCTCCCAAAGTGCTGGGATTACAGGCATGAGCCACCACACCTGGATCTTTCTTTCTTTTTTAATGTATTTTTTTCTTGTAGAGACGATGTCTCACTGTGTTGCCCAGGCTGGTCTCAAATTCCTCCCTCCAGCGATACTCCCACTTCGGTATCCCAAAGTTTTGGAATTACAGACATGAGCCACTGCATCCAGCCGTTTGTCCCTGTCCTAATCATGAATTCCTGATTTTGACTTTTGTAAAAGGACTTGAGAATTTTACACGCTGTGATGTGAACCCAGTGGTCAGAAAAAATAGAAAAAAAAAAAAAAAAAAAAAAGGGCCGGGCACGGTGGCTCATGCCTGCAATCCCAACACTTTGGGAGGCCGAGGCAGGCGGATCACCTGAGGTCAGGAGTTCAAGACCAGCCTGACCAACGTGGTGAAACCTCATCTCTACCAAAAATACAAAACTTAGCCGGGCGTGGTGGCACGCACCTGTAGTCCCAGCTACTAGGGAGGCTGAGGCAGGAGAATTGCTTGAACCCGGGAGGCGGAGGTTGCAGTAAGCCGAGATCACGCCAATGCACTCCAGTCTGAGCGACAGAGTGAGACTCCTTCTCAAAAAAAAAAAAAAAAGGAAAAATAAATAAAAAAGAAAATAATACACCCCTAGGTCCCTCAAAAACCCTGGGTCCTCCCGCGGGGACAGTTAAGCCATCGGGGAGGTGAGCAGGTGGCAAGCCGGGCCAGGAGAGCCTTCGCGGCGCCTTCGCGAAGCCTGCGGCCTGGGCGCCGCTGTGTGCCCTGCCTGAGCATTTCAAGGCCTCACAATCTATTTGAGGTAGGTGCTCTAGGTGTTCCCATTTACTAATGAGGAAACTGAGGCGTGGCAGGGTTACATGGTCAGCCAAAGTCACGCAGATGGTGACAGATTGCACAGCATCCCATTACCAGAAAAAAGACGGGAAGGCACCGCCGTAAGTATCGAGTTGTGTTAACAGATGATTTGCATTTTTCTGAATGTTCTGGTATCAGCTGTAAGCCGAAATCCTTGTTTCCTTTAATATGTTACGAAAAAACAAACAAAAAAAACAAAACCAAAAGCCCTCTGTCCGAGGGGGTGGAAGTCAAGCATACCCTACTCCACCCGACCCGACCAGACCCGAAAACTCCGCGCGCCTCATCGCTTGGCCAGGCAGGGGCCTCCCAGACCGGAAGTCAGGATGCGGGGCCGGAAGCTGAGCGAGGGGCGGTGCGGACCTCTGTGGGCGGGTGGCTGTTGTTGGGGGCCGTCGAGGCGGCGGCGACTCTGCGTCCCCGGCTCCGGATGGAGGCGGGGCCGCATCCCCGGCCGGGGCACTGCTGCAAGCCTGGGGGGCGACTGGACATGAACCACGGCTTCGTGCACCATATCCGACGGAACCAGATCGCTCGGTACCGCCCCGCCCTGCGCCGCCGCCACTCCTGGCCTGGCCTGGCCCGGCCCGACAGTCCCTGACTCCCCTCGGCTCCCCGCAGGGACGACTATGACAAGAAGGTGAAGCAGGCGGCCAAGGAGAAGGTGAGGAGGCGGCACACGCCCGCGCCGACGCGGCCCCGCAAGCCAGACCTGCAGGTGTACCTGCCGCGACACCGAGGTGAGGCCGCCCGCCCCGCCTGCCTCCAGCCCGCGCGCTCTTCCTGCAACGCACTCCCCTTCTCTGTAGGGAAAAACCACTTCTTACTCCTAAGGTTCAGCTCACCTCGTCTGTTCCCGGAACCTCCACCTCAACGCTCCCAAATCTCCGCTGAATGATTCTCCCCAAGAACTGGGATGACTCATAAGCCCCCAGTTAAGCATCGCTGTCAGAGTATCGGGGAGCCAGCAAGAAGTTTATTTGCCGGTTTGCCCCACCGTGCTGTATTTTAGTAAGGTGCTCCGCTACCTAGCAAAGAGAAAGTCTGGCACAGCGATGAGCGACTAGCACGTAATTGTGGAATGAACCCAGTAAATGGCCTTTCCCCAGCTTCCCTGCTACCTAGAGATCACACTGGTTAACATATGACACTCAATTTTTGTTAAACATTATTACTTTTTTAAAAATGTTTTTATTTTATTTTTGAGACTAGGTCTCTATCGCGCAAGCTGGAGTGCAATGGTGTGACCTGGGCTCACTCCAGCCTTAGCCTCCCGAGTACCTGGGACCACAGGCGTGTGCCACCACACCCGTTAATTTTGGTATTTCTTGTAGAGAAGGGGTTTCCCCGGCTGGGCGCGGTGGCTCACTACTGTAATCCCAGCACTTTGGGAGGCTGAGGCGGGTGGATCACGAGGTCAGGAGATGGAGACCATCCTGGATAACACGGTGAAACCCCGTCTCTACTAAAAATACAAAAAATTAGCCGGGCGTGGTGGTGGGCGCCTGTAGTCCCAGCTACTCGGGAGGCTGAGGCAGGAGAATGTCGTGAACCCGGGAGGCGGAGCATGCAGTGAGCCAAGATCGCGCCACTGCACTCCAGCCTGGGCAACAGAGCAAGACTCCGTCTCAAAAAAAAAAAAAAAAGGGGGGGTTTCCCCACGTTGTCCAGGCTGATCTCGAACTCCTGAGCTCAGGTGATCTGCCCGCATCGGCCTCCCAAAATGCTGGGATTATAGGTGTGTGCCACTACCTTTGTTAGGCATTACTTAAAGTACTTTTAGATCTTACGTATATTAATTCACTGAGTCTTTATACAACTTCATAAGAAAGCTTCTGTTTCATAGTCAGGAAACAGGCACAGAGAGGTTAAACAACTTGCCCAAGATCTCAGCTAGTAAATGGCAGAGCCTGGATTTGAACCCAGGCAGAGCTGTATCCACCCTTCTGCTTTCCAGTACTTTTTGCTAGACAAATGTGCATTGTGTACCTACTGTGTGACAGGACTGTGCTGGCCTCAGAGCAGGGATGCAAAGGTAAATAAGTCTGTTTGGCAGCACACCAAACGCTTACACTGGGCCGGGCGCGGTGGTTCATGCCTGTGATCCTAGCAGTTTGGGAGGCTGAGGTGGGCGGATCCCTTGAGGCCAGGAGTTTGAAATTAACCTGGACAACATGGCAAAACCCCATCTCTACTAAAAATACAAAAATTAGCCAGGTATGGTGGCAGGCGGCTGTAATCCCAGCTACTTGGGAGGCTGAGGAAGGAGAATTGCTTGAACCTGGGAGGCAGAGGTTGCAGTGAGCCGAGATTTAGCCACTGCACTCCAGCCTGGACAACAGAGCAAGACTCCGTCTCAAAAAAAAAAAGAAAAAAAAACCCACTTACACTGGACCCATAAGAAGATTGGGGCAGCTGGGTGCAGTGGCTCACGCCTGAAATCCCAGCGCTTTGGGAGGCCAAGGTGGGCGGATCACCTGAGGTCAGGAGTTCGAGACCAGCCTGGCCAACATGGTAAAATCCCATCTCTACTAAAAATACAAAAATTAGCTGGACGTGGTGGCACTTGCCTGTAATCCCAGCTACTCGGGAGGCTGAGGCAGGAGAATCGCTTGAATCCGGGAGCGGAAGTTGCAGTGAGCCGAGATTGCACCACTGCACTCCAGCCTGGGCGACAGAGTGAGACTTCGTCTCAAAAAAAAAGAAGACTGGGGCTTTCTTAACCGTGTATTTTCCTGCAGCATCTCTATGGGCAGGGCCTTCAGCAGCACCCCCCTCTTCTTTCTTACTGTGGTTCATCCTTCCAGATGTCTCTGCCCACCCACGCAACCCAGACTATGAAGAGTCCGGTGAAAGCAGCAGTAGTGGAGGCTCTGAGCTGGAGCCTTCTGGCCATCAGCTCTTCTGCTTAGAATACGAGGCAGACAGTGGAGAGGTCACATCAGTTATCGTCTATCAGGTACGCCTGGTGGAAACAGCTGCAGCCTGAAGGTCCTGGGCCATGGTAGTAACCATTGTCAGACCCTGAGCCCTGTTTTCCTCAGGACCCCCAGTGGGAAGCGTCTGCTCCACATGTGAGCCTAGGCCTGGCGGGCAGTGCTTTTGAGCACAACTCACTCCCATCTCACAGTGATTCTCAAGTAGGGGAACAGGGAGGGCTCTTAGCCCCCAGTGGAGAATCACTATTACAGGGGATACCTGGGAAATGACAAGTGCTGGCAAAAAGCCTTGAGCTAAATGGAGGTCTGTGAGAGTGTTTAGGGACAGGGCAGGTCACCTTTCTGGAAGAGGCCAGGCCCTGAGCCTCCTGACTCTTCCTCCACGTAGGGCGATGACCCAGGAAAGGTGAGTGAGGAGGTGTCGGCACACACGCCTCTGGATCCACCCATGCGAGAAGCCCTCAAGTTGCGTATCCAGGAGGAGATTGCAAAGCGCCAGAGCCGACACTGACCATGTTGAAGGCGTTCTCTCCAGGCTGGATTCACTGCACTTGGAAGAATTCTGCCCAGGGAATTTAGTGTGGGGGTACCAGGACCAGTTTGTCTGATCTTGAGACCCCCCAGAGCTGCTGCATCCATAGGGTGTTGCAGGACTACACCTGGCCCGGCTTGCAGTCATTCTTTCTTATATGTTGACCCATTTGCCCAGCCTGATATTCTGGAATTTTTTTTTTTTTTTTTTTTGGAGAATTTTGTGTGGCTAATGTGTTCTAGAAGCAGAGACTCCAGGGAGAACCAGAATTTATGAAGCCTCGTGCCAATATGGTGCTTTCTCACCGAGGTCATATGCCTGGCTGCTGCTGTTCCACTCAGCTCCATGAGCCATGTTTGTTATTTTATGTTTCTTCTGTGCTTTTGCTCATTTCCACCCATGTATTCATAGACCTTTTTTCAGCCCTTTTTCTTTGTTCCTTTCCTTCATCTTTTTGCCTCAGGTAGAATCCATCAGTTCTCCTCCCCCTCCAACATGACTGTGTACCTCCAGCTGCTCAGGACTTTGGAGGTGGGAGCGGGGCCTGGGGATCTACCCTTCTAAAAAACTCCAAGTAATTCTGATACCAATAAAGTGGGAGACCTCCATTTTTGAGGCCTATTTGCAAGCATGTCTCCCTCCCTTTCCATGGCTTTTTTGTTTCTCGCATGTTCCACTGCTTTGCACTGTCTAGACAGGAAACCTAGGAAGATGTTGGTGCTAAACTGCAAAGATTTCTTACAGCAAAACCTGCCTCGGCCAGGGCTACAGAATTCCAACTTTCAACTTCATTCCCAGCCGTGAACAGACTATCCTCTGCTCAGACTAAAAGGGAATTATAAAACAAGTGGGAACTTACTTTCCAGTTGTGACTTAACAGTTCTGAACATACCTACAAGTAAAGTCAATATTAGCAATAATTGCCTGATTGACAGCACGCCAGAGGGAATGAAATGAGGCCTTCTGTCCTACCTCCCAGGAGTATGTAACTCAGATCCTTAGCATAAAGATCCCCAGGAATACCACTGCTCTAAACCGATGAACATTTTTTCTAATGCAGGGTTAGGCTTACGTCTGAATTCCACAAGACATTCTCCCCCTCCAGTACGGAAGTTCCAAGGCACTTGTTTTCCAGCACATCAGCCTAACCTCAGTGCCTTGAAATGTGGCTTTAAGCATTTGAGAACTGAGATTTCCTGAAAACATAGGCCCTTGCCCCAGGGGTTTCTCCACATCCGGGTGTTAAGACACCTGATGGCACTGTTGGTTTGTCCCCTATACCCCAGAAAATCTATCCTGCAAGGTAGCTATTTCAATCATGTCATTAAAATGTGGCAAGTCACAGCTCGCAATGCCAAAGGAATGCTGAGGCAGTAAGTGAGGTGGATAAGTGAGAAAGGCCCGGTAGTGAAAGTGGCCAGGGACCAGAATGCTCCAGACCTACAGAGCTGGTCAAGGTTAAGTGCCTTAAACTTACCAATCCTGGGCTCAGTTCTCTTTTGAAAGGAGAAAGTCTTTGTCCTCTACTTAGGCAACTGGGCTAGAAGTGCCTTTTGACTTCTAATGTTAACTACCCTCCAAAGCCTCCTGCGTCAAGGAGGCTCTCCCAAACTCCACCCCTGTTCTTCCTGGTCAGAGAACCAGTCAGTCATTCTAGTCTTCCAGTCCTTAAACTGATCTGATGACTTGGAACATAGGATTTCACTGCAAGTCTCACTTTTTAGTCTGGAAATACTTCTGAGGTCTGTCTTCTCACAGCTGGATCACCTGTTTCCTGGTTTTATTACACAATTCAGAAGGCTACAAGAGGAGTTTGGGGGCTTGGCACCTGAAAATTTAGACCCCATTCTTATTAAGTAAAGGAAGAGGTAGGGAGGCTGAGGCGGGCGGATCATGAAATCAGGAGATGCAGACCGTCCTGGCTAACACAGAGAAACCCTGTCTCTACTAAAAATACAAAAAATTAGTCGGGCGTGGTGACATGCGCCTGTAGTCCATCCCAGCTACTCGGGAGGCCGAGGCAAGAGAATCGCCTGAACCTGGAAGGCAGAGGTTGCAGTGAGCTGAGATCACGCCACTGCACTTCAGGCTGGGCAGCAGAGCGAGACTCCATCTCAAAAAAAAAAAAAAAAAAAAAAAGGAAGAGGTAAAAAGGCAGCATTTAATAAGTACCTGTTGTATCCTTTTAAGTGTTTGTTGTGGTAATCCTCACAAAGACCGGGACTGATGGAAACTCCTTGCTATCAAACTTTTTTTCTTGAGGAATTTTGCTTTTCAAGTGCATGTACACTATTAATATTTTCTACCCAAGAGAGCATTCTAAGCTAATTTATGCAGTGTGACTGTATTAAGCATTAAGCTTCCTTCAGAGCTGGCCTATCGGAGATGCTACTGCCCTTTCTACAGGTATGTCTGAAATGCCTGCCCAAGATGGCCCTTAGCCAGTTAACAGCTTTATAGCCCATCCTCATTGCTTACTGCCACCCCTCAGCTGGGGTCCAAGGCCGTACTATCCAATTTATTCACCAGACCTGCCTCCAGACATCTGCTTCTTTCAAAAATTAGTGTTTTCTATCAAGGAGCATGTTCCAGAGCATTTCCCACAGATGTCCCAAAGAACACTGTCCGGTGCTGTGGTGTACAGTGGCAACAGCATTAGACTAAGTGGAACTTCCCAGCAGGCTACTTTAGAATCCGCTCATTTGACTAGATATGATGTAATTGGCTGTCTTTAAAAACAAAACGCGCGCACACACACAATCTGATAGGCATATCTCATGCCCATTCAATATGCAATGTTCTTCGCTCACTGAATTTAAGCCTGTATTTTAAGGTTTTGTGGTTCCTCGGCCACAATGGGTGATGTCACTGATAGAATGAAGCTGAGTTTGCAAGGGTTTGGGGCTGTGCAAGAGTAAACACTAGAGCTTGAGTTGTTATCCAGCTGGCAAGCACGGAAGTCTTTGAAGAATGTAATGTAAGAAGGGAAAAGAATGTAAAGCTTTTTGTACCAAATGAGAGTTGGAGCCCAGCCAACAAATGCTTTTCTCTGTGTAAAAGTCTCTCTGGAAGGGACATTCCATCTCCATGGTGCACTCTGAGGGGCACTGTCAGCTAGAGATTGGCCCCATCCAGGTGGGAGGAACCCCTTTGGGATGGTGAGTATCCAATCTGCTGTGCATTTGACAGGATCTCTGAATGGCTAGGTAATGGATCCCAAGCAGGCTCACAAATTTTTTTTTTTTTTTTTTTTTGAGACGGAGTCTCGCTCTGTCTCCCAGGCTGGAGTGCAGTGGCGCGATCTCGGCTCACTGCAAACTCCACCTCCCGGGTTCACGCCATTCTCCTGCCTCAGCCTCTCCGAGTAGCTGGGACTACAGGCGCCCGCCACCACGCCCGGCTAATTTTTTTGTATTTTTAGTAGAGACAGGGTTTCACAGTGGTCTCGATCTCCTGACCTCGTGATCCGCCCGCCTCGGCCTCCCAAAGTGCTGGGATTACAAGTGTGAGCCACCGCGCCCGGCCAGGCTCACAAATTTAAATGAGGGCTTTGTGTGCAGAAAGAGGCACAAGTACAGATTACTTTCCTACCACTAGATTTTTGGGGAGAGTCACCATGGAATGTTGACAATTACTTAAAAAGCTTTTAAGCTCCCTTGCTGAATTCCTGTCCTGTCCCTGAGGAAGCAGATGGTCATACAGCCATAGGCACCCACCCGAAATTTCCCTAGGAGTTGGAATAATGCTAGAATTGAAGACCTTCTGAGTAAAGAGCTTCTCTGCCTTCTCAGAGGCAGGAGAATTTGTACTGGTTGTGTTAAATGTATAAAAAGCTATATGTTCACCAGTTTACTCATTTCCAATGTGTAGATGAATAAAATGTAGTGTGCAAATTATTTGAAAATCCCAGAAGGAAGGTACTTTTCAAATACAGTATTTTTTTTAACAAATAAACTTACTATTTTTACAGCACTGTTTTTGCCAAGAGTTGTGAAATAACTTGTGTACTTGGGGAAGTGGAGGTTAAATACCTGCCCTAAAGTCATTCCACCACCGAGTCAGCACTGGAAATCTCATCTCTTGCTTTGCCACACTATTTTAAGAGCTGTCCCTGTTGGAACATAACAACTAGGCAGACTCATGTAGCATTAGAGTTGGAAGGCCTTTTTAAAGACATCTGGTCCTACTTCTTACATGATACACAATTCCCCCTACCAACTACCTATGAAGAGCCCTTCTGTCATACGGAGCTCTATCCTGGGATAATTCTATTTTAGGAACTATTAGATTGTCATACTAAGCCAAAAGCTGCCTCATGTCCCGGATCTGGACTACTATGCCTTGCCCCCACATCATGTTAGAACTTGAGTAGTCCTCTCAGGCCTTCATCTTGATTGGATAGGGACTCAAACCCAGCTCAAGAAGATAGTGTTAAGAATTGCAAAGCTTCCAATTAGGGTTCACAGCCCCATTGGGCAGATAAGGTGCCTACTCAATGGGAATGCAGTTGGGCAGGAAGATGGTTCCTGTCAATTAGCAAGGAAGCACACCCTTGTCCTGAGGCACAAAGCTTAGCCAGCGGCAGGTGGGCTGGATTTTATCCCCCACTGGTTTATTCAGCCAGGTGTGCCTGTACAATGATCACTACACAGCCATACTTCTTGGCCCTGTTTTAACTACTTGTCCTAATGTGATTAAGGACAGGGCTCTCCCGCTGGGCGCAGTGGTTCACATCTGTAATCCCAGCACTTTGAGAGGCCAAGGCGAGCGGATCACCTGAGGTCAGGAGTTCAAGACCAGCCTGACCAACATGGTGAAACCCCGTTTCTACTAAAAATACAAAAAAATTAGCCGGGCATGGTGGCAGGCACCTGTAATCCCAGCTACTCGGGAGGCTGAGGCACAAGAATCACTTGAACCCAGGAGGCAGAGGTAGCAGTGAGCCGAGATTGCGCCATTGCATTCCAGCCTGGGCAACAAGTGAAACTCCGTCTCAAAAGAAAAAGGGCTGTCCAACAGGTTTTCTGCTTCCATTTCTACTTTCCACTGGGTCCAAGAAGGTTTCTCCCTCTTCAAGTCATTGTGCAGTTTATTCTGCTCTACTTCTTTAAAGCACAGGACCCTGTTGTTGCACATAGCCTTTGCCTCACCAGTGTTGCCAAACTTCAGCTCCCCACACCGGGCAGCCTGCGCCTGTGCACCATTCAGGTGATGATCTGTCATCTCACAAGGGCTCCAACAGATGCTAGGACCGCCTTCGAGACAGAATGCCAGGCACACTTCTGATATGTGAAAGTATTTCCACCCTTGCAATAATTTAAGAAACATCCGGGCAGGGCACAGTGGCCCACGCCTGTAATCCCAGCACTTTGGGAGGCCGAGGCGGGCGGATCACGAGGTCAGGAGATGGAGACCATCCTGGCTAACACGGTGAAACCCCGTCTCTACTAAAAATACAAAAAAATTAGCTGGGTGTGGTGGCGGGCGCCTGTAGTTCCCAGCTACTCGGGAGGCTGAGGCAGGAGAATGGCGTGAACCCGGGAGGCGGAGCTTGCAGTGAGCCGAGATCGCGCCACTGCACTCCAGCCTGGGCGACAGAGCGAGACTCCGTCTCAAAAAAAAAAAAAAAAAAGAAAAAAAAAGAAACATCCAAGAATGCACTCATAGCCTGTAAGTTTTTGGTGAAGCTGGTCAGTAATTTTTCCCACACTATCCTGTTTCCTTTTCCCAGATTCCTCCGGGTCTCTCATCTTCCCCTCTTTGCTTACCAACGCTGGCCATGTTAATCCTTACCTACTCTACACTGACACCTACATGTGTCTATTTAGAATGGATGTCCTCTGGTCTCTGCCGCCTTATTTCAAATAAGTGTTGATCAGTCGGGAAACACGTCTTGGACACTGATTTCTGGCTAGTACATTGTGTACTTGTATGCAGGAAAGCAAAAAGTATCTAATGAAAGCAGCCCTCCTCCGGAGTTTGCTGAGCCACAGAAACCATAAGCCAAATCCCAGGCGCTTGGATTTCTTAAGAAACAGCCAAGGCTTTGTGTCTGCCTCTCTGGACTCACCGCAGCCCTGGCCAGAGGCAGGCATAGGGCGCCACGTTGAGAGAGCTTCCTAGAGGACTCACCGTTGGCCAGTGCAGGCTGCAAAATGTGCGGCGGCGGAGAGACGCTCCTCCAGCCATGTGCACGGCGACAATCCCAGGTAGAGCTGGAATGCAGGCTGCCCCGAGATCCCCACCTGCTGACGCTTCCCTCGTAGGAACCGGTTAAACGGAACCTCTAGGCATCTCGGTTTTAGAGCGGTCTTCACGCCACAGCCCTCCGCGCCCAGGTCCTCCGAAGTTGGGACACCGCCCACGTTTCCCCCGTGACGCGGGCGCGGGGGCTCGGGAGTTGTAGTCTCGGGCAGGGCGCGGGCACCGAGGCCGGGGCTGCGCGGACTCCACGTCCCGGCGGGCGGCGCGGCGAGGCCTGGGGCCGCCAGGGGCGGGGCCGCTCGGCCCTTTAAACCTTTCAGGGCTGCTCCGAGGGCCGCAGCTAGAGTCGGCGCCACGAGGGGGCCGAGCAGGGTGCGGCGGCGGCGGGGCGCTCCTGGGAGGTGCGTACTGGGCTCCTTCCCTTCCTCCTGGCTTCCAGGAATCACCTGGGGAGTCTCGCGTCCCGAGTCCTGCGGGGGTCGCCGGCCGCAGGCTCCGGCCCCAGCCGGGGTCCCCGCGCCCAGGCGAGCGGGGGCCGGGCTGGGCTTTCCGCTTGAACCCGCCCCTCGCCCAGGGCGCCGATGGTCAGGTGGTTGCCTGCGCGCCGCCGACTCGCCACCGCTCCACTGGGCCGGCACCTAGCCTCTCCTTGGCGTGGCCTCTTCGGTTGTCCAGCCCTTCTCCCAGCCCTGGTCCCTCAGAAGGAGGGTAACTCCCTTCCAGATGTTACGGTCCGCCTGCGTCTCTCAGCACGCCGGTGGCATTTGGGTTGACCGCGGAGGCCCCCAGTGCCAGAGGGTGTCCATGTTCTGCCGTGGGCTCAGCCCAAACTTTGGACGCACAGAGACCCAACGGGAGCGCTGGATAAGCTGTTGACCCCCTTCCCCTCCCCCTTCCCGGCCAGTTACCCACTCCTGGACTTTGATCTCTCTCCACCAGGCCAGGGCAGCTGATGGTTGTGGCAGAAACATCTCAAGGTAGCTGGTCCGCCCCCACTTCCCCATCTACCTCTTGTCCTCCCCCCCACACCACCACCACCCTGGCTCCCCTCCCTCATGACCGCCTGGATCCTCCTGCCTGTCAGCCTGTCAGCGTTCTCCATCACTGGCATATGGACTGTGTGAGTAAAGGGGGGTGCGGGGGGCAACAGGAGCTTGATGACGCACACAAAGTCCCTTGTCCTGTCATAGCAAGGGTGGTACCCAGGGTCACTCTGGCTGTCTCAAAAGCCTGGCTTGGTGCCTGGGCACGCAGCCCCTTGGGACAACCTGGCACCACTGCTGTCCAGCAGGGTGGCCCTGACAAATATACTTCTAGCCAGAGCAATTTCCAGAGGGCCTCTAGCTGGGGGACATGCTGCAGGTGCTGGTGTGGCATCACGCCTCAGGGACCTCAACTTGAGTCCCCAGCAACAATAATGAGGCTGAATGGGGCCAGAAATCAAGATTGAAGAGAAGGGTCGTGGGATGGGTTGAGTGGGGCTCGGGAAGGCTGCCAGGGTGACAGTTCTGTTCCCACAGGTATGCCATGGCTGTGATGAACCACCATGTATGCCCCGTGGAGAACTGGTATGAAGGACTCTGCAGATAACCTTGCTCTAAAGCTTCCTTCATCTCTGTCCCCTCTTGGGCCTGAGGCTACCACCAGCCAGACTGCAACCCTGAGCCTCACTCCTCTTCTCTGAAATTGGTCCCCAGGCATGGCTTCATGCCACCTACCCACTTCCCACCATCCCTTTGCCCCTTTGGTTACTGCTTCAGGCGGGCACTGGGGAGTGGGATCTTCTGTCCTTGTTGGGGAGGTCTGGGAGAGAGCCCTCTCTGAGGCCTGAGGCCATAGGCCAAGGGCCTGGGGGTAGTCCCTTCCCCCAGTCTACTCCCTGTCCTGCCTGCCAGGTCCTACAACGAGTCCTGCCCTCCTGACCCTGCTGAGCAAGGGGGCCCCAAGACCTGCTGCACCCTGGATGATGTCCCCCTCATCAGGTAAGGCCTGGACATTGGGCAGGTCAGGGAGATCTAAGGGCCTCCCAGACAGCCCCTCAAGCAAAGAGCTGTCCTTGGGTCTCAGGAATAATAAGTATCCTAAGAGCCACTTAATAACAACACTACTTGCCAGTTACTATGGGGCAGGCACTCTGCTGAGTGCTTTATATGCATTGTCTCTTTTCATCCTCCCAGGAGTGAGGCAGCTATTGTTTTCACCATTTTATAGGTGAGGAAACAGGCTCAGTCTTACTCATCCAGGTCACACAGCTAATAAGTGGAGGCACCTGGATTTAAGCTGGAGCCCTCAGATTGCCCAGCCTGTGTTCTGGCTCAAGGATAGCCAAACCAGCCGCAGGGCTCAGCAAAGAGTGTCAGGTTGCCCGAACACTCCTGGGCACTCCCTTCTCTCTCACGCACATGAGCTCTGCTTTGGGGGCCCAGCCTGGAACCAGTTGTTCATGAGGGACCCTGGATCTTCACATAAATCAGTGGCCTGCCTGCCAAGGAGCAGGTGCAGGTAAAGCAGGGGAGAGCCAGTGAGCCAGAATGGGGGCCCCCCGGGCCTCCTGCCCCCATCTTACTCTGTCCTTCCCCCTCCTCGCAGCAAGTGCGGCTCCTATCCCCCAGAAAGCTGCCTCTTCAGCCTCATTGGCAACATGGGTGCTTTCATGGGTGAGTTGTACCCTTAGCCCTGACCCTGCGTGCCCAGCCCAGTGCTCCCCACACAGAAAGGCCCAGGAAGCCCTTCTTCTGTGCAGCCCTCCCCACCAAGGGCTAAGGCAAGAGGCAACTTCTCTCCCCTTCCTTGAAGGCCAAAAGCTGACTCCCACACAGCCACCCTGCTGGCTGGAGCCTGAGGAAACCTAGTTTACCACCTGCTTGTCTGTTCCCTTCTGCCCCTCAGAAGGGGCAGGAGCACCACAGCGTCTGGGGGAAGCTGACAAGCTCACTGGGCAGGGCCAGGGCTGGAGGAAGGCGTCAACTGTGCTCTCCTCCCCCAGTGGCCCTGATCTGCCTCCTGCGCTACGGGCAGCTCCTGGAGCAGAGTCGGCACTCTTGGGTTAACACCACGGCACTCATCACAGGCTGCACCAACGCCGCGGGCCTCTTGGTGGTCGGCAACTTTCAGGTGCTTCCCCGTCTCCCCCACAATCCTTGAACTTTACCTAACAAGGCCTGGCTGCCTGCAGTGTGGCACCTCAAAGTTGGGGCTGGAAGGAGGGAGAGGAAGGAAGAGGGAGAGAGGAGATTCACTGAAGGAGGGGTGGAGAGGTGGGGCCATGGCCACATCACCAACTGGCCCTTCTCTGGGCCCAGGTGGATCATGCCAGGTCTCTGCACTACGTTGGAGCTGGCGTGGCCTTCCCTGCGGGGCTGCTCTTTGTTTGCCTGCACTGTGCTCTCTCCTACCAAGGGGCCACTGCCCCACTGGACCTGGCCGTGGCCTATCTGCGAAGTGTGCTGGCTGTCATCGCCTTTATCACTCTGGTCCTCAGTATCCTTTCAGGACGGGGCAGCCAGGAACTCATCCTCTAGCTCAACCTTTCTCCCTCCCAAGAGGATGGGGGGTGGAGGCCTAACACTGCCATGTGGGGGAGAGGACTAACACCTCTCCCTTTGGAGAGGTGAGGCCTGAGACTGCAGAAGGGGTGTTGCCAGGTTTCCATATGTCCTACTGAACATTTCCTTAGCCTCATTTTAGGTGGAGTCTTCTTTGTCCATGAGAGTTCTCAGCTGCAACATGGGGCAGCCCTGTGTGAGTGGGTGTGTGTCATTGATATCCTCATTTTCTATGGCACCTTCAGCTATGAGTTTGGGGCAGTCTCCTCAGACACACTGGTGGCTGCACTGCAGCCTACCCCTGGCCGGGCCTGCAAGTCCTCCGGGAGCAGCAGCACCTCCACTCACCTCAACTGTGCCCCCGAGAGCATCGCTATGATCTAAGGTCTGGGGAGGATGGCTGGCCCGGCCTCTGCAGCACCCCACCCCATATCTTCTTTCCATTTATTTTGTACCAAAAACAATTTTGAGAAAGTATTCTGTTGGGATCTGGGCTTCCTCACTTCTGGAGAAGTGGCCATCCCATGCCCACCTGTGCCATAGAGGAGTGGGCCCTGCTAGCTGCCACAGCTGCATGACCTGCTTCCCCACCCCACGGTGTCGTTTTGTTTTTAAAGGTCACCTGTCCTCACTCACCCAGCCAGCCCTCAGGTGCCTTCTACTCCCAGTGCCAAAGCCAGACCACTGGGGTTTCCTGCTGCAGGAATTGGGGGCTGGGAACAGCAGAGGGGATAGAAGTCTGGTGGAGGTGGAGTGGGCACGCCTTAGCCTACGGAAAGGCCCATTTCTGGGCCCACTGAGCTGCACTGGGATTCTTCACTCTGCCCCTCACTTCCTTTAGGGCAAATAACACAGCAGAACCACGTGGGTATTTTAGTACTTTTTTTATATTAAAAGAATTCTAATTTGCATGTTTGTAGCCTGTTCTGGAGAGTTGGGGGGCCTGATCTGGGATGGCTTTCCATAAGCCAAGGATGGGAGGAAGCCCTTGCCCCCCAGGAGTGCTGAGTGCAATCTGTTGCCAGAAACAAAGGATGCCAGGTGCCACCCAAATACCCCTTCAAACGGCTTGAAACCCTTCTGGGCCTCTAAGCAATCTAAAGAACTGACTTGGTCTGATAATCTCACCCATCCCCCACTCAGAGTCTGGTTTGAACTTTGATTCCTTATGAGGCATGGGGGGAAGGTGGGGGTGGTACAGAGAGCAACTTTAAAATATTAAAAGTGGCTTTCGCAGTGGAGCGAAAGAAAACCTGTGGGATTACAAAGTTAACTAGACATTGCAGTGGGAGGAGGGTACAGGCTAGTTTATCAGTTTTTTTTTTTTTTTTTTTTTTTTGAGACGGAGTTTTGCTCTTATTGCCCAGGCTAGAGTGCAATGGCATGATCTCAGCTCACTGCAACTTCTGCCTCCTGGGTTCAAGCAATTCTCCTGCCTCAGCCACCCAAGTAGCTGGGATTACAGGTGCGTGCCACCACGCCCAGCTAATTTTTGTATTTTTAGTAGAAACGGATTTCACCATGTTGGTGAGGATGGTCTTGAACTCCTGACCTCGTGATCCACCTGTCTTGGCCTCCCAAACTGCTGGCATTACAGGCGTGAGCCACTGCACCCAGCCTAGTTTATCAGCTTTAAGTGATTAACTGGGTACCAGACCCTGACACATTTTGCCTTCCAACCATGAACACATAGGCCCAAGCCCTGGCTGATGCAGTAGTCCAGTTCTTTACCACTGCCATGAGTCCAGATGGGCCAGCAGGGAGGAAAACCGCAACCTGGTGCCTTCTGCAGTTTAGGATCACCTTCCCCAACAGAAGTAGAGACCTGATGGAGGATGCAGAGCCCCTGGCCAGGTCTGTGATCAATACAGCCTCAGGGTGGGTAAAGAAACCTTTAATGAGGATTCAAGGTTAATAAGGAAGACGCAAAGGGCCAGCACTCAGCCCCAACCTCCTCACGTGTACATGGCTCCATGGAGGTTCTCCAGTCGGTGTTGCTGCTGCTGTTTTCGAGCCTGAAGGAAAGAAGGCACTCTGGGCAGGGGCCAAAACTGAAGGCCTATGGGTGAGGGGATGGGCAGCTATTATGGGGCTGGCTCTGTTTTCAGGCCTCTGGCGTCTGCATTGCTGAGGCTCTTACTGCAAATCAAAGTCACTAAGAAGACAGCCAGAGCCAGGGATTCTGAGGCCTACCCAGTCTTGCTGAGGTGGGAAGTGATGGCAGCGGGGACAGGACTGAGGGAGCCCATTATGATGCCTCCACTTAACCATCAGCCCCTACCTTATCTCGTCTATGCTCCTCGTAAGTGTCGTCATCAGTGGGCAGCTCATGGCGGCACAAGGGACAGGAATTTGTCTGAGAAAAGTAGAGTAGTGTTCCAGCCTTGGTCTGATCTTCATAAGCTGATAACCACCCTCCCCTGCTCCCAACTGCCACTCTTCTTCCATCCCCCAGCAGTCCATGAACAGAAAGAAGCTTGAGTACTGGGCCCAGGGCAGGGTGAGAGCTGGAAGAGAAGCAGTACCTTGCTTAGCCAGGGCAGAATGCAGCTGGAATGGAAAAGGTGATGGCAAGGCATCTCAATGGCAGTCTCCTCCTCCTCAAATTCCAAAAGACACACGGGGCACTTGAGCTCTTTAGGAAGGAGTGCTGATCAGGAGAGCTGCTACAGGCTCTGCCTCCCAAGCTCCCACTCCTGAAGGACACTTGTCCCCACCCGACCTGGCAAACCGAAGGACCAGACCACAGTCTGGCTTGGGGAAGGGGTGGGTCTGGCCCAAATAGCAGAAAGAATTAGTGTCCTCACCAGCCTGAGAGCCTCTGATGACTGTCCTGGGGAGGTTCTCAACCACAGTCTTGGCAGCTGGTGGAGGCAGGTGGTGGTCCCAATCTACTACCAACCCCAAGTCTTCAAAGTCCATCCTATTGAAAAGCGACCTGGGGAAGAGGATGTAAAGTCAGAACAAAGGAAAACTATGCTTTTTCTTTGCCCCCACAATCCACTGGACATTAATAAACACGCTGCCCAGCTAGTAGAATAATAGCTACCCTTAGTAGTTAGTAGATGCTCACTAGATAAAAAGCACGATGGGAAATAGTTTACAACTGCTATCAGACCGCCCCAGCACGTAAAGTGTTTATTCCCATTTTACACATGAGGCAACAGACTCAGAGAAGTTACTCAGGCCACGCTGAATAAATAACCTGGTAGAGCCAGATTCCAAGTCAGCAGTGCCTGCTGTTACTGATGAATATACCCACTCACAGCACACGGCCTCAACCCCGCCCCCATGCCTCACCTTCTCTGGGACCTCCCAGAGCCCGCTGTCCTTCCGCCCCCACGCCCACCACTCTCCAGCTCCAATCTTTCCCGCAATCCCCTTGCCCAGGCCAGCCCAACGGACGGCCCAAATTATCGAGATGCTCATCCCCACACCCCTCAGTCTCGCCACCCCAGATTACTCATCTGTCCTCCCCAGAATCCGCTGCCCCTGGTAATCCGCCTTCTCCAGCCCGCCTCAGCCCAGAAACCTGCTGGTTGAACCCTATCCCCAAGCCCCGCGCACCCACCTTGCGAGCTCCAGCAGCATGTTGGTTCGCGTCTCCTGCTCAGGGTCCGACGGCTCGCAGTCGTGTTCATCGAAATAGGACGCCATGTCTGTCCAGCCTTCTGAGACAGCCCTCGGACCCTGCTCGATAGCGGCCTAGCGGCGCTGGCCAATAAACTGACGAGCTGAGAGAGGCTGGCCAATCAGAGTATCCGAGGGACGGGCACAGTGGCTCGTTAAACAGCACGGAAAGCGGAAGTACTAATTCGGCCCCCTCTCATTGGCTTGAACAAGTCAGGTGACCAGAGACTAACGCCAATGATGGAGATCGGGCTGGTGAGGAAACGTTTGTTTTGGAATCGGAGCCAAGACAATTTCCGTGGATTTCTGGCGCGGTCGTGTCCAAGTGTCTGGTGTGTAAGGCTCTTCAATCTGCCCTGAAGCTCAGAGGGCTTCGACAGTACAGATGCTAGAGGCCTCTGCGAGAAAAGGCGGCGCTGGCCCAGGGGTTCAGGTTCCTGCGAGCGTTGGGCCATGGCGCTTCCGGATGCGCTGTCCGGATCCCCGCCGGACACGTCTGCCCCGCGGCGCTCTAGTTGGTTCAGGAGTTTGCGTTTGATTGCTCCCCAACCCCGAAAAAAAAATTCCTGCGCATTTCTTATGTGTTAGGCATAATAATAAAGGGTGGGGCAAGCCTCCCCAACTGAGAGAGAGAGATCTCTCTGCGGGAGAACCTGGGGCCTCAACCAGCTCATGGGACTGTTACCTTCAGCCCGTTGCCATCCCTAGCTTCTGTAAAACTGGTGGCTTGTACTAAGACCTTTTCATTCCAGGTTACACATGAATTCCCAGAGGAGAGAATGGGCGCGGAGGAGCTTTAGAAACACCCGTGTCTGATACCTTCGAAGATTCTGATTTAACTGATCTGTGGTGTGGCCTGGGCAATGGCACTTGTATAAATTCTGCAGGTGAAGCAGGTTTAAGAACCGCTGCACTCAATGATTTGGATGATAGGTACTATTTAGCATCTAGAACTGTTAGTCTGATGGATGTTTTACACGCTCGATCATCCCCTCAATAGACCCAGGAGCTAAGCGTCATTATGCCCTTTTTACCTCAGAAGTGGCTTGCCCAAATTTGCAGTCTGTAAGTGGTGTTGCAGACCAGCTGCAGGGCCAAGTGCTTTCCTCCATCTTTGCCAAGAGAGGAAGATGCTAATGCGCTCAGTGAAACTAACGCGCTCTGTAAGGGGTAAAGCTCCACACAACTCAGGCTTATTCTGGTTTCTGTCAGTAGCCCTCACTTTACCCAGCAAGGAACTGCTTATTTTACACACTTGACCCTGAATTCCCCTTGCCACTCACACTTGAGTTTGAGCTGCAGATAAGTAGCCTAGGCAGAGGCTGCCCTGTTGCCACAGTCTTGGTGTGGCTTTATTTCCTTCTTCCATGCCTTTGCCCATGTGATCTTTGGGCATGCTTCCTCCATGCTTCTTCCAGTGATCTTTGCTATGGCCCTGAAGGCACTGCCTGCCTGGCCCTATATGGCCCTGTAGCTTTGAAAAGCCTGAATTCAGGCTGGGCATGGTGGCTCACGCCTGCAATCCCAGCACTAAAGGCAAGAGAATTGCTTGAGCCCAGGAGTTCGAGACCAGCATCGGCAACATAGACCCCGTCGAAAGAGGGAGGGAGGGAAGACATAGGAGAGACCCCCTCGAAAAAGGAAGGAAGGGAGGGAGGGAGATGGGAATACCAAGGAGCGCTTTAAGGTCCCCATCTCTTGCTGTCACTTCCCCCATCTGCAGTCTGACGTAAAGCTTGAGGTAGATACAATGTGGAAAGAGAAATTGAGGAGTGGGAAGTGTTCAGAGGGGAAACCATTTATCTGAAGGTGATAGCCTTATGAAAAAATTTTTGGGCCAGGCGCGGTGGCTCACGCCTGCAATCCTAGCACTTTGGAAGGCCGAGGCGGGTGGATCACCTGAGGTGAAGAGTTCAAGACCAGCTTGGCCAACATGGTGAAACCTTGTCTCTACTAAAAATACAAAAATTAGCCGGGCGCGGTGGCTCACGCCTGTAATCCCAGCACTTTGGGATGCCGAGGCGGGCGAATCACGAGGTCAGGAGATCGAGACCATCCTGGCTAACACGGTGAAACCCTGTCTCTACTAAAAAAAATACAAAAAATTAGCCGGGCATAGTGGCAGCTGCCTGTAGTCCCAGCTACTTGGGAGGCTGAGGCAGGAGAATGGCGTGAACCCGGGAGGCGGAGCTTGCAGTGAGCCGAGATCGCGCCACTGCACTCCAGCCTGGGCGACAGAGCGAGACTCCCGTCTCAAAAAAAAAAAAAAAAAGAATACAAAAATTAGCCAGGTGTGATGGTGGGCACCTGTAATCCCAGCTACTTGGGAGGCTGAGGCAGGAGAATTGCTTGAACCCAGGAGGTGGAGGTTGCAGTGAGCTGAGATCGTGCCATTGCACTCCAGCCTGGGCAATAGAGCAAAAACTCTGTCTCAAAAAAAAAAAAAAAAAGGCGCAGTGGCTCACGCCTGTCATCCCAGCACTTTGGGAGGCCGAGGCGGGCAGATCACGAGGTCAGGAGATCGAGACCATCCTGGCTAACACGGTGAAACCCCGTCTCTACTAAAAATACAAAAAATTAGCCGGGCATGTTGGTGGGCGCCTGTAGTCCCAGCTACTCGGGACGCTGAGGCAGGAGAATGGCGTGAACCCGGGAGGCGGAGCTTGCAGTGAGCCGAGATCGCGCCACTACACTCCAGCCTGGGGGACAGAGCAAGACTCCGTCTCAAAAAAAAACCAAAAAAATTGGTGAAGTGCTTTCTTCTTTGTCATCCCATCTACAGTCTCATTGGTCCTCTAAGCATCCCCAAGATGACAGAAAAATAATAGATTTCATTCTCAGAGAAGCAGGCTCAGATGGGGAGGACTGGTTCAAGGGTCTGGTTTGGGGGCCATTGTGTTCTTGCATCCACACTCCCTGTCTATGTAGGGTTGGATCAAGTAGGGAAGGGAGAGGAAGGAGCCATCTTCCAGGGGTAGAGTCCTTTGGGTGATGGGCTTTTTAAGCAGCCCTAGGGGTAGAGACAGATGGGATTAACCAACCTGGGGACCTTCACACACAGATACCAGCTTTTAATCAAAAGCAGCTTTTACTGAGCTCCAGGTGGGGCTGGTCCAGCATGGCCAGTACAGCAGGCTGCCCTCAAGGGCCAGTCTGTGGCATGACAGGAAATGCAGGGGTGCACATGTTGGGGCTGCCCTTTGGCACTCACTGGGGTGGGTCAAGGGAGAGCAAACACCAAGGTCCTCTGAAGACCAGAATCGGCCAGTGCAGCCATTTGGCTTCTCCTTCAGGACCAGCTGGGTCAGTCCCCAGGCCCTGAGGCAGTGCCTGCATCCTGGGTCCGTGGGGCACTACTGCTGTCACTTCTCTGAGGGAGAAAAACGACCAGCAGCACAATCAGGATGATGAGCAGGCCACCGACCACCACCAGCCCCACGCAGATCCGGTAACGGATGTTCTCCCGGCGCTTCTTCTGGGCCAGGTTCTTTGTAGTCTTGGTGAAGGTTGAGCTCTGCGGATACCCCCACACACAAAGTGGGAGTTAGCTGGCACCCCCTTGGCCTGGGAGCCAGCTCCTCCCAACCCCATCTCAGTAAGGCTTAGTCTCCTCCTGCATCCTCCCCATCTTGTCTACTTTCTTTCTTGGTGGTTTTTTTTTTTTTTTTTTTTTTTTGAGAAGGAGTCTCTCCCTGTCACCCAGGCTGGAGTACAGTGGCACAATCTCAGCTCACTGCAACCTCCGCCTCCCGGGTTCAAGCAATTCTCCTGTCTCAGCCTCCCTAGTAGCTGGGACTACAGGCGCACACCACTGCGCCTGGCTAATTTTTGTATTTTTAGTTGAGGCAGGGTTTCACCATACTGGCTAGGGTGGTCTCAAACTCCTGACCTTGTGATCTGCCTGCCTCGGCCTCCCAAGGTGTTGGGATTACAGGCGTGAGCTACCGCGCCCGGCCTTGTCTGCTCTCTTTCTATACCACCTGCCGTGGAACCCTCCCAGCCTGACTCATCTCAAACACCGGTGTGGCCCTTGACTTTCAGCCCACCCTCAGTTAACAATGCCAGTACTCAGGCTGGACACAGTGGCTCATGCCTGTAATCCCAGCACGTTGGGAAGCCAAGGTGAGAGGATCTCTTAGATCTAGGAGTTCAAGACCAGCCTGGGCAACATGGTGAGACCTCATCTCTACAAAAAATAAAAAATTAGACAGGCATGGTGGTGCATGCTTATAGTCCTAGCTCCTCAGGAGGCTGAGGCAGGAGGATCACTTGAGCCTGGGAGGTAGAGGCTGCAGCAAATATGATTGTGCCACTGTACTAGCCTGGGCGACAGAGTGAAACTCTGTCTCAAAGTAAAAAAGAAACAAAAAACAATACCAGTCTTCTACCTTTAGGAAGGTCCACAGCTTCAAACCAAGGCCTTCTTATCTTGTGGGGTCTATCTGTTGCATGTCTAAGCTATGGGTGCCTGAGGAAACCCAGAGGCCCCACGCTGGCCCTCAAGAAAGCCTCAGCCCCACCAAGGACCTGGAGATCCTGAATACAGCCCAAGAGAGACTTTCCCAATCCCCTCCCCTCCCCTCCATGCTCCCCCAGGCCTCACACCATATCCAGCAGTTGGTCTGAACGCTGCTCCAGTTCGGCCAGCTTCACACCACGCTCCAGGACCTTGCCGAAGTTGTTACGCATAATTTCTGTCACTTCGTTCGCCTGCTGCTGGCACCGCTCCAACTCTTTTCCTGCCTGGACACCAAGCCCGAGGTCAGGGCTGCATGAGGCCCCCACCTGGCCCTCATCTGCCCCTGAGATCTAGAAGCCTCCTTCTCCCCCTGTAGGTGGGTACAGCATGAGAGTAACAGCATCCTCCGTGTAAGGGTATGATGTGTGCAGAGTGAAGGTCTGGCCTTCAGGGTGAGTGCGGCACACCTTAGGTCTCACAGGCTCCTCCCCTTGCACATCAGGGCAGGGCCTAGGACCTAGCTAAGCCCTGGCTTCCAGCAGCTCAGCTTCCTCTAAGCTGTCCCAAGGTGGGATCTTCCCAGGACCCCACCCTCCCACAAAGCTGATTCTTTTCTCACCTGCTCCAGAATGGCCTCTACCCAATCAATGCACAGCTGCCCTAAGGCTTCCCACTGGCCTAAGAAGGCAGCAAAGAATGGGTAACCAAGCTACCTGGCTGGAACACACAGGGAGGAGACCTACCCTACAGGCTAGAAAGGTAATTTTGAAGCAGCACACATCATAGTCTCTGCCTAACCCCTCTATCCCCAAACTGAGAAGCTCAGATCTCCCTTCTTGGGCCTCTGACTGGTCAGGCCAGTTCTGCCTCTTGGCCTGATCCTGCTCCCTATATCACTCCCCCAACTTCCCTCTCTGCCTGGGAACCTCAGTGGTACTGGCCTCTGGCCTCCAGCCTTCCACTCAGCTGGGGTCCTCGCTGGGGTCCAACTTACAGAGATGAGACCAACTCTTGGATTTCCCAGCCTGGGCGGCAGCTTTGCCTAACAGAAAACACCAGCTCATTTCAGAGGACTGGGAAGGGAGGACTTGGATCCAAGCTGGGGAAGGTTGAAATGGCAGGGGAGAGAGAAAGTCTGGGTCATGTGCAAGAAAGGCACTGGGCTTTGGGTGCACGTAACAGAGAGAGACCCCAGGCAGGAGGCCCTGGTATAAGCCAGAAGCCTAGGAGCAGGGACATTTCAGGGAGATGAATACCAGTGGATTAGCAAACCACAGAAACTCCTTCCTCTTAGCCCAGTTCCCCACAGCCCATCCCTGCTCCCTTCCCCTCCTTACAAGAAGGGCAAGCTTCTTTTCCTGCCAGCCCACGTCACCCATTGTCTACAATAGACATTTTGGCACTTGACTGAATTCCACTTAAAAGCAGAAAACTTAAGTGTTAGAAGAGATCTGGTAGTCACAGAGGGCCATCTCCCACTCAGCCAAGAATCCTCCTTCAGGATCCTTGCAGCTGCTTGGTACACAGCCTCCAAGAATTCCCAGTGCATGAGTCCTATCTCCCCAGCTGGACCACAGACTCCCAGAGGGAGGGCAGGGAGCAGTGCCCTGCCTTTGTCCACCACCATCCCACCGGGAGGCCAGCACAGTGCTGACCATTGCAAGCAAGGACTCAGTGAGTGGGCCAGTTACGATACAGCCTAACCAAAAGCAATTCTTATTCTCAAGAGATGTTCTCCCAGCATGTTTTTCTAGCCCTGCATGAGTTTCAAGGGGCAGGCATTTGAAACCCAAATAGGTCAATATTTACCCATGAGCTAGAAAAGCAACCTGCTTCAAGAGAGGTCAGGCAAACCACTGTAGGGGAGGGTGCGCTCACAGGCTGGAGGAAGCATTAAGCAGGAAACACAGAGGAACAACGAAGAGAGCAGGGAAACTGCACTCTCACCTTTTCTTGAGTCAACCATCATCACTATTATTACTACTATAGCATTCAACAAGCCTCCATCATTCAATCCTTTGAACTTCCCCACATTCAAATACTCCAAGGCAGGCTGGGCACAGTGGCTCACACCTGTAATCCCAGCACTTTGGGAGCCCGAGGCAGGCAGATCACTTGAGGCCAGGGGTTCGAGACCAGCCTGGCCAACACGGTGAAACCCTGTCTCTACTAAAAATATAAAAATTAGCCAGGCATGGTGGTGCATGCCTGTAATCCCAGCTACTTGGGAGGCTGAGGTGGGAGAATCACTTGAACCTGGGTGGCGGAGGTTGCAGTGAGCCGAGATCACACCACTGCACTCCAGCCTGGGCAACAGAGCAAGACTCCGTCTCAGCAAACAAAACAAAACAAAACAAAAAACAAAATTAAATAGTCCAAGGCAAAAACTTGAGAATGGATAAAGACTCGAAAATAAGAGTCACTGCTAGAGACTGGGAAAATGCTGGATATTATCTTTTTATTTTCTATTCTAAATGCTACAGCTGTTGTTACCTTATTCTTCAACAAGAGGTGATATTTGGGTCACATTCTCCAAAGAGCTGGCTGTGCTTCCAGCTGTAATCTGGACCAGTCTCCCTCAATGCGAAGCCAGGGCTGCCTGGAGCCAAGATGGACCCACGCCTAAAAGAACACATTCGCTCCAGGGAACACAGAGGCCTTAGACTCAAGTCTCAGGCCCTCCTTGGCCCCCACTCAACCAGAGGAAAAAGGACACTGACTATATACACAGGTCTCTGCTAGCACTGTGAGAAATAAAGCTCCAGGGACCCTGGAAGGAGGTAAGCAAGAGGACAAGGGCCACACTGCCTTATGCCACACTGTAACTCAGCATAATGTCTGCAGACAGCAGAGATGTGATAAACAGTTCCTGAATGAATGGTGCCTATATTTTTAAAGATGGGGTCTTGCTATGTTGCCCAGGATGGTCTTGAACTCCTGGGCTCAAGCAGTCCTCCCACCTCAGCTTCCCAAAGTGCTGGGATTATAGGCATGAGCCATCATGCCTGGCCTAACTGTGCCTATTCTTAAACAGACCACTTTGCCCTGGGGAAAAGACACATGTAATACAATTAGAGAAGAGTAAAGAGTTACACTGTGCGATACAGATAGTAAGTGTCAGAGCTGCCACAGAGAGGGTGCCATGGCGGGGGGGGGGGTGACCCCTTGAAGGATGACATGGAGCAGGGACATTCTGGCACTGAGAGATAGGGATACACCCTGACAGTGAGGACCAGGCAGAGGATGCGAGGGACGGGGCAGGACAGAAGGCAGAAAAGGTCAGGTACAGAAGACTGGCTCCAAGCGATTGATAAAACTTAAGAGCTAGTGTGGGTTTTTGAGCCAAGGGTGACAGTGAAGAAGTGCTTCAGGATAATTTCTCTATTGGTGGTAGACAGGCACAGATAGAAGTAAGAAAATGGCAGAGAGGCCAGCCAGAGGGGTGGAGAAGTACATCAGCAAGACTGTGAGGAGATGGTCACCAGGCTGGAGATGGGTGACAAGCAGAGTGTGGAGAAAGGAAGAAGGGTAAGACAGGCATTTCTGAGACCTGAGGCCAGAAGCCTGCAGGGCTTGGAATTTTGAGCCAGGGCGAGAGAGGAGCAGTTGTGTAATTGCCAGAGAGTGGCAGTTACACAGGAAATGTTCTTGACAGACTGTTGCCCCCTATACAGAATATCCCCTCTATGACACTCAAACCTCTCAGGTTTTTCTGGGCTCAATCTCTTTGATTCCTCCTATCAAAACGCAGTTCTCAAAACCACACCATCTGGGCCAGGCACGGTGGCTCATGCCTGTAATCCCTGGACTTTGGGAGGCCAAGGTGGGCGGATCACGCCTCTACCAAGAAATACAAAAATTAGCCGGGCGAAGTGGTACCTGCCCGTAGTCCCAGCTACTCGGGAGGCTGAGGCAGGAGAATTGCTTGAACCTGGGAGGCAGAGGCTGCAGTGAGCCAAGATTGCGCCCAGCCTGGGCGAAGGAGTGAGACCCTGTCTCAAAAAAAAACAAAGAAACAAAACCAAAAAAAACCTCCCTATCCTAACTCTCCTTGTCTCTCCATCTCCTGTCTAGTATCCAAGAAACTCTGTTCTAACTGTCATCAGATGAATGGGCGCAAGTACCGGTATAACATTGGCTCCCTAAATCAGCACTCAGCTCAGAGACTAGGAGCAGGGCTCTGCTTTGCACCCCTCTGTTGAAATCCTGCTTCTGCCACTCTCCAGCTGAGTGACTGAGACTGAGGATATGACCTTTCTGACCTCCACTTCCTCTTCTGTAAAGTGCTGATAATAATGACTTCTCTTATAATGTTAGCTAAGGATTATGTGACATATTGTAAATCAAAAGTTTAGCACAACGCCTGGCACATACTAAATGCTCAATAAGTAAGAGCTATTATATCGATGTGGCCCACACTTCCCTAGCTTCTTTTTTTTTCTTTTAGCAGTCAGATCTCAAGAATTGTACAATATGGCCAGGTGTGGTGGCTCACGCCTGTAATCCCAGCACTTTGGGAAGCCAAGGCAGGTGGATCACAAGGTCAGGAGTCCGAGACCAGTCTGGCCAATATGGTGAAACCCTGTCTCTACTAAAAATACAAAAATTAGCCAGGCGTGGTGGCAGGCGCCTGTAATCCCAGCTACTCGGGAGGCTGAGGCAGGAGAATCGCTTAAACCTGAGAGGTGGAGGTTGCAGTGAACTAAGATAGGGCAACTGCACTCCAGCCTGGGCGACAGAGCAAGATTCTGTCTCAAAAAAAAAAAAAAAAAAAAAGAATTGTGTAATACACGTGGTCAATAAAACCTCTTCGTTTTACAAAATGCACAGCCAAGCAAGCTCTTCCCTATGGCAAACTTGTACACATAGTACACATAATTGTTTCTAACCTGTAGCTCAGAACTTTATATGGGCCTTTGGTAACTAGCATCTAGTTTATTTTCTTTCTTTTTTTTTTTTCTTTTTTTTTTGAGACGGTGTCTCGCTCTGTCACCCAGGCTGGAGTGCAGTGGCGCGATCTCCACTCACTGCAAGCTCTGCCTCCTGGGTTCACACCATTCTCCTGCCTCAGCCTCCCGAGTAGCTGGGACTACAGGCACCTGCCACCACGCCCAGCTAATTTTTTGTATTTTTAGTAGAGACAGGGTTTCACCGTGTTAGCCAGGGTGGTCTCGAACTCCTGACCTCATGATCCACCCGGCTTGGCCTCCCAAAGTGCTGGGATTACAGGCGTGAGCCACCACGCCCGGCTGCATCTAGTTTATTTTCATCTGGCACTGCAGGCTCTTGAGGTTTTACATCTTGAGCAAGAATAACAGCCACGATCCAATGGGCACATACTCTGAGGTAGGCACTATGCTGCTTGCTGTTCATTTGCTCTGTCTCATTTAATCCTCACCCAACAACCCATTGAAGACCATATTATTAACCCAGTTATTTTGTTTGTTTGTTTGTTTTTGTTTTGAGACAGCCTTACTCTGTCACCCAGGCTGGAGTGCAATGGTGCGATCTTAGCTCACTGCAACCTCCGCCTCCCGGGTTCAAGCGATTCTCCTGCCTCAACCTCCCGAGTAGTTGGGACTACAGGCGTGTGCCACCACACCCAGCTATTTTTTTATATTTTTAGTAGAGATGGGGTTTCACCATGTTTGCCAGGCTGGTGGTCTTGAACTCTTGAACTCGTGATCTGCCCGCCTTGGCCTCCCAAAGTGCTGGGATTACAGGTGTGAGCCACTGCGCCTGGCCTTTTCCCAGTTTTATAGGAAACTTTGGCTCAGAGGTGTTAAATCACCTGTCCAAGATCACAGAGCCAGTGAGTAGAAGATCTGGGAGTTGAACCAACACAGACTCCAGGCACCACATTCGTAACCCGTGTGCTAAATTAGATGCAGGTACAAGGAGGTCAGACACTTCAGCTGACTGGCTAAAGAATCACCAAACCTTTTGATGCTACCAACTTAATTTGTGTGCATATGAGGGAGGCCCGTGGCTCAACACACACATTCTTTGGAGAGAGGATCATCTACAAGATTAACGAATTCAAGTAATTACTCATTCCATTTCCATCTTTCCCATCACTGCTTTGTTCCTGCTCTGTCCCCTATACTTGTCACCATGCTGGCATGAAGGACATTTCCAAGAAATCCTTGTTGGTTGAATGAGTCATAGAGAAGAAAAGAAAAGTGAAAGGAAGAAGAAAGGAAGTGAAAGGGAGGGAAAGGGGATAGGTGGAAGGAAGGGAAAGAGCTAAAGGGGCAAGAGTGAAAGAAGAAACAGGAAGAGGCTAGGAGATGGATGGGTGGAGGAGCGACCTCCCCAGGCTCTCCTCCACAGACTGCCTCAAATGTACCTGTGACAATCCCCAGGTTTCCCAGTATCCTCCTCCCCCAATAAATTATCCTGCCTTCAGCCTTCACTTCAGGAACGTCTCCCGAAGAGCTAAGGGCCAGCTGAAGCCCACCCCTACCTCTGCCTGACCCCTTGCCCTGCACACCCTTAAGTGGGCTCTGGGCTCTGACCTATTCTCAGAGCCTTCCTCAGCTTCCTGGCCTGGCCTGGCCTCAGAGCTCAGTGCTACCTTCCTGCCCCACTTCCTCTTCCTGCCTCCAAGTTCCCTGGAGACGAGGCCATCCAGGCATTGACCCCTAGCCAGGCCATATCCATCACACCTCTGTCAGTTTCTCCAAGGCAAAATCTTAAAAGCACCAAGCCTACTTCCTGCCCAGTCCACCTTCCCAGGAGCCCTAGGGAAAGGGAGAAACTGGCACCAGCTGTTCCTGACATCTTCGCCTTGGTGATGGCAAGTGAGGACAGAGGCCAGGATCTGCAGCAGGAGTGGGGATGACTCAACTCACGAATGTGTCACTAGGTAGAGGTTAGCAGGGAGTCAGGCCTGTGCCACACTTTGGTAACTTCGGTGGAACTTTCAGAGTAAACATCTCCCTTTCTCTTTCTCTAGGGGAGGAGTTCGCCCTCCAACACCCTGCCATGGGGCTGGAATGGCCTCTGCCACCCCCATCTGCTCAGGTTTCCAACTCCTGAGCCAGGCTTGGCTCCTCACAGCTGCGGAAAGGGTTGACGAGGTCGTTACATTTCCTACCACTTCTTAGCAGTGGGTTCTGAGTGCCAGGCGGGTCTCTGCCATTGGGTCTCCTTTAACCTCGCAAGGACCCAACAAGGCAGGTATTACTGACCCCACTTGACGGGTGCGGAAAAGAAGGCTCAGGGAGGTTAAGTGACTTGTCCCGGGTCACAGAGCTGGGATCCCAGCCCGGAGTCCGACTCCAAAGTCGGTGCTCTTAACCGCTTTGCTTCAGGAGAATGGGGAGCCCGAGCCCCGCTCTCTCTGCGCGGTGCAGCCAGGACGGGGCTCACGCATTTCCCTCCCAGGCGGCGCGCGGGGAGTGGAGGGTCCGCCCCGTCCTGCTCCGGCCGTGGTCACCGCCTCAGGTCTGACCCGCGTGGGCCCTAGGGGAGGCCCCCGCCCGCGGACTTTGGACTCCTCTCTCCCACCCCCGCCACTCGCCCTCTGCCCGTCGCAGGGCTGGCCGGCCCCGCTCGGGCCCTCACCATCGCTGCTGCCGCCGACGCCTCGCCGGCTCCCGGCTTCTCTGCCTGCGGAGCGGCCGCAGCGCCAGCTGCCCCGGAGGAAGCGCAGGGGCGGGGCGGGGCGGGCCGCCGAGCGAGGGCGGGGGGCGCGCCTTCCGCGAGCGGCGACCGAAACCAAGTCAAATCGAAAGCGGTGGGCCATAGCGACCTAGGTCCGTAGAGTCGCCTCCTCCCGGGCCCCAGGAGCTTGAATTCGGATGACACCTCAGCCTGGTGAACGGGCACACCTCGGGGCCGGATCTGTGGAATGGGCACAGTGGAATGAGCCCTGGAGTCTTCTAGGTCGAGTTTAGCTGAAGAGGCATCATTCATTCACTCAACAAACACCCCATGAGTGCCACAGTCAGGCACCACACTAGGTCCTGGAGACGCCATGAACAAGCCAGGCAGAGTCTTTGTCACCTTGGTGAGTGCATCTCACCCAGAACCAAAAACAGGCACCCAAAAAGTTTTGAAACTAAAGACAAGTGGTGGTTGCACAACATTCTGAATACATGTCACTGATTTGTACACTTTAAAATAATAAACTGTATGTTATGTGACTTTCACCTCTATTCAAAAAGAAAGCAGCCCCACATGGGCAAAGTACTAGCTTTGTATGTCTTTGTATGTATGTAGCCTTTCTGTATGTCTTTCCTCACCATGAGGGCAAGTGCAGCTCTGTGCTGGCATGCACCCGCCATGCACCTCCTCCTCAGTCAGAAGATGGGGGAGGCTGGTGTATCTGCTACCACTTCAGAGCCTTCCTGAGCCGAATCTACCCATCCTTTCCTCTCACTGCTGCAGAGAAACCACCAGCTACCTGTTCTCCACTACTATAAGCTGCCTCGGACATCTTAAAATAAGATCCCTCTTTTTTTTTTTTTTTTTTTTAAGAGAGAGACAGGGTCTCACTGTGTTGACCAGGCTGGTCTCAAGCAGTTTGTCTGCCTCGGGCTTCCAAAGTGTTGGGATTACAGGTGTGAGCCACTGGGCCTGGTCCCTCAAATGAGGCCTCTCTTGACCAACAGCGTTGAAAGTTTCCGTCTCTGGGGCTGAGCCTCTGTGAATACAGAAGTCCCAGACCAAGAGGGTTTCACAGACCCTCACCCTCACCTTGGACAGCCTGGGTCCCAAGGCAGAAGCTTCACTTCAGTTCCTTACACCTTGAATCCAGGAGAGAGAGGATCAACATAGTTGTAGCAAAGACTACCCCAAGGCCAGGCACGGTGGCTCACACTTGTAATCCCAGCACTTTGGGAGGCCAAGGTGGTAGGATTGCTTGAGCCCAGGAGTTTGAGACCAGCCTGGGCAACACAGTGAGACCATGTATCTACTAAAAATACAAAAATTAGTCAGGTGTGGTAGCACACACCTGTGGTCCCAGCTACAAGGGAGGCTGTAGCAGGAAGATCTCTTAAGCCCAGGAGGTGGAGGTGGCAGTGAGCCATGATCACACCACTGCACTCCAGCCTGGGCAACAGAGTGGGATCCTGTCTCTGAAAAAATAAAAATAAAAATATCACAAGGGTCTTTTCTGACCTTTCCTCCTCCCTCCCCAAATTTCAGAGCATGATTCTTCCAGAGCCTGACTTGCCAACCTAGTCCCAAATCCTGACTCTCAACCCTTCCCCTTCCTCCCGACAACAGGTTGTTTCCAATTCTGGAAAGCCTGTGGAGGAAACAGGAAGAGAGATAGCAAGAACCCTCCCTGCAAACCAAGGCAGACTGGACACTGGAAAAAGTGACAGTGACGGTGGAACCTGGTAGGGAGGAGGGGGGCCTGAAGACAGAACGGCTCATTGTGCACAGAGGGGAAGAAGGGCCATTGGCCCTGTCCTGTGACACTGACTGACTGACTGTGCCCAGCCATGGGATGCCGAGGAGAGATGCTTGCCCCCTCGGGACAACTGAGACCCAGAGGCCTTGCTAAGTCCCAGAAGACAAGGACAGAGAAAAAACAAATAGAACATGCAGAAGCACAAGGAAAGGAATAGCAGTCCATTTCCTCCACCCCTCGGCTCTAGACTACAGGGTCGTTGAAGACAGATGGCTCTGGTGGAAGAGGCAGGAGGCCTTCAACCAGCTCTTAAATGCTCTGTCCAGATAGGCTTCATGCCTCAGCTAACAATTCCAGAAGAAGAGTACTACAGGGCCATGGTAGGACCCAATGGGAACACTTAAAAATCTTGCATACCACCCCAAAATGCTATGAAGGTTTTGAACTTTCCATATGCCAAGACTCCCAGAAAATTCTTGTTCTTGAGACCTGTGACAATGAATGGAACCGGGAGGAATAAAGACGGGGGGCTCCATCTTTCTTCTCCAAACATATACTCTTTGCCCTTCCAACAACTTGGACCTCAGATGAGAGAATTTCAGCCAGAAGGTATCCTTGGGAAGAAAAGAAATAGAAAAGCCAAAGGCAAAATAGGAAGAGAGAAAGTGCCTCACACATATAGGGATACTGAAAGGTCTTTATTGCCCAGTGGCCACCAACAGTTTCCCAGCCACATGCTGGGCCCTCTAGGTCTCTCCAGCCCACTCTAAGGACCCAAGAAATGCAGCCACAGTCCATCTCTCTTTTTTCTCTCCTTCCAGGGGACCAAGGTAGCTTCTGGGGCATACAACGTGGCAGCAGGGCCTCGGGGAGAGGGGTAGGAGGACCGAGCAGCATTCTCTGTAGAGGAGGACAGGAAAGGAGACCCTCTTGGCACACATTTATGGAGGGTTGTCCCTGAAGAGAAGGGCAGGTGGGAGAGGTTCCCTGTTACTTAAGAGAAGGCACCGGTGGCAAAGAGCACAATGAAGAGGATGATGATAAAAACAATCACGCAGATAAGGACAATCATCTTCACGTTCTTCCACCAGAATTTCCGAGCCACCTTCTGCGATGTCGTCTTGAAGTGCTCAGACTGTTGGGGAAAAGGCAGAGTGAGTGACCCAGTGGCTCCTCCCACTGGAACAAGAGTATAAGAGTACAAGTGCAGCCCACAGGCCATACTTTTTTTTTTTTTTTTTTGAGATGGAGTCTCGCTCTGTCGCTCAGGCAGTGGCTCGATCTTGGCTCACTGCAGCCTCCACCTCCTGGGTTCAATTGATTCTCCTGCCTCAGCCTACTGAGTAGCTGGGATTACAGGTGCCCACCACCACACCCAGCTAACTTTTGTATTTTTAGTAGAGACGAGGTTTCACCATGTTGGCCCGGCTGCTCTCGAACTCCTGACCTCAAGTAATCCGCCCACCTGGGCCTCCCAAAGTGGTGGGATTACAGGCTTGAGCCACCGCGCCCAGCCTACAAGCCAGACATCTGTTTGTTTGCTTGTTTTTGTTTTTTTGAAACAGAATTTCACTCTGCTGCCCAGGCTGGAGTGCAGTGGCGTGATCTCAGTTCACTGCAACCTCCACCTTCCGGGTTCAAGTGATTCTTCTGCCTCAGCCTCCTGAGTAGCTGGGATTACAGGTATGCACCACCATGTCCAGCTAATTTTTGTATTTTTAGTAGAGATGGAGTTTCACCATGTTGGCCAGGCTGGTCTTGAACTCCTGACCTCAGGTGATCCACCCGCCTTGGCCTCCCAAAGTGCTGGGATTACAGGCGTAAGCCACCACGCCTGGCCTTGTTTGTTTGTTTTTTGAGACAGTGTCTGGCTCTGTCACCCAGGCTGGAGTGCAGTGGCACAATCTCAGCTCACTGCAGCTTCCATCTCCAGGGCTTAAGCAATCCTCCCACCTCAGCCCCCCAGTGCTGAGACTACAGGCACATGCCACCACGTTCAGCTCAAGCCATACATCTTAATACTGACACTGTCAGCTGAGGTAACAAACTGCTAAATAAAAGATGCTCTGGCCGGGTGCAGTGGCTCACGCCTGTAATCCCAGCACTTTGGGAGGCCAAGGCAGGTGGATCACCTGAGGTCAGTAGTTTGCGACCAGCCTGGCCAACATTGTGAAACCCCCTCTCTATTAAAAATACAAGAAAATTAGCCGGGTGTGGTGGCAGGCGCCTGTAATCCCAGCTACTTGGGAGGCTGAGGCAGGAGAATCGCTTGAACCTGGGAGGCAGAGGTTGCAGTGAGCCGAGATTGCGCCATTGCACTCCAGCCTGGGTAACAGAGCAAGACTCTATTTCAAAAAAAAAAAAAAAAAAAAAAGCTCTATCTGCCTACCTTGACAAATATACCTTCCTAAAAATCTGGAAGGCCGGGTTGAAATTTAGAATTCTCAGGCTCCTAGGAGGTCTCCACCTAGATATGACTAGGGGTCCCCTTTCTCTTCTTACCCCTGCACTGTCATGCACACTGAGGGGTCCTCGACACCTGCTTACACCCAAGGGTACAACACTGGCAGTACAGTCTGCCCTTGGGAGGGCAGACCCTGGGACTGAGGGGTGCAGGCTCCAGGTAGGCACATCTCCCAGCTCCAGGACTCCTTGCCCCATCGGGACTGCTGAGGCTGGAGGAGGGACCAGGACAGTAGAGAGGGTTGGAAGTAAGGGAACTCCCCCTTCTCCACCCACTCTTCTCCATGCCCAGCAATTCGAGTTAGAGACACTAAATTTCCTGGAGCTTGTCCAGGCATGGTGGCTCAAGTCTGTAATACCAGCACTTCGAGAGGCCAAGGCAGGTGGATCACCTGAGGTCAAGAGTTCGAGACCAGCCTGGCCAACATGGCAAAACTTCGTCTCTACTAAAAATACAAAAAATTAGCCAGGTGTGGGGGTGCACACTGTAATCCCAGCTACTCAGGAGGCTGAGGCACGAGAATCGTTTGAACCCGGGAGGTGAAGGTTGCAGTGAGCCGAGATTGCACCACTGCACTCACTCTAACCTGGGCAACAGAGTGAGGCTCTATCTAAAAAAAAAAAAATTTCCGGGGGCCATGCTCCCCAAATTAAGCTACAATTAAGCTACAGAAACAGGCATATGAGCCCCAGGGAGACAAGGGAGCAATACCCAAGAGCCAAGAGTTCACACAGGACTCAGAAAGCCAGAGCCAGCCTCCCCGCTGAACACAGAACCTGAGGCTCCAGACTTTGCTCAATTTTGGAGTTACTTCCTCCCTGAAACAGCTGGCCTCAGCCCCTGGCTGGAGAGAGAGAAGAATGAGGTCTAGCAAGATGTGTGGGAGATATTATTTTAGCCTTCATCTAGCAGGGGACCCTGGGATCAAAGCATTTCACTGCTCTTTCCCCCTTCTTTTTAAAGCCAACTCAGCAAGACGCCAGCAATTTCCCACCCCTTGTCTAATAGCTCCTAGAGAAGGCTAGAGGCCGCAGGGTGGGTTTCCTCAGAGCCAATATTTCTGCCCTGGGAAGGTCAGATCCAAATGATTGTCATGGGCAGGCTTCAAAGGGAAAACAAGTTTCCCAGTAGAGAAGCCTGAGAATGCATGGGCTGACTGAGCTATCGGTCTCAGAACATGCCTCTGTGGGCGAGCTGCCACCTCAAGCCCCAGTCATGGGATCCATTCCCTGGGATCCATAACAATCTGTGGAGCAGAGCAGATTCAGAAGTGGAGACTCAGCTCACATCAGCTCCCAAACCAGGTGAAAGGCAATAGAAATGTCAAACTTCTGGCCCTCCTGTCCATTTTGCCCCACCAAAAAGAAATTCCCTCCCTCCGTTTTCCTCCAGCCCCCAGTGGGCTCCCTGTCTCACTGTGGCTTCCAGATCCTCTGTCTTGTTGCGGAGATGTTCCAAGTTTTCCCCTCGGGCCAAGATCCGCTCCACATTCTGGGTCATAATATTCTTAACTCCCTCCACCTCACTCTGCAGGTTCCGCACACGATCATTTCCTCCACCTTCACTGGCTTCCTCCTGCACAGCAACACGGGGTTAATTAGACCAAGTGGTGGGGGAACTGGAGACTTGGCCTCAGAGGTCTAGGGAGGGTAAGGCCTCAGGCAGACTTCAGCTTTTTGTAAAATGCTTTACAAAAAGCATCTTTGAAATGTTTACAAAGAGAATGTTTTCATGTATTACTTTTGTAATAAAAAATAAATGCATTTGTAAGCCCCAGAAGGTGAGATGCGATGCTAAACAGACTAGATCAAACTTCTTTTGGGGTTATTAGGGCCCCTGACAAGGAAAAGGAGCAAATCACTAAATCCCTCCCCACTGCTTCCTTGCTCCCTAGAGAGGGCTGTAGAATACAGCAGGGCCAGCGTCTCACAATGTTCCCTTCCAGGGCAGAGCCCACCACTATTTACAATTCCCAGAGCCACCCCCCTTTCCTGATTTCTTGGGATCCTGGTTGAAAGTGTCTGTGCTGGCCAGCAGAACACCCTCACCCAGCCCCACCCATCTGCCCCTCTAAGCCAGCTGCTGGAGCACGGCCCTGGCCGCAATGCCATTGCTGTGACCCATAACAACAGGCAACCAAGTACCCCAGAAGGCGCCCGGAGCCGTTGAGCCACACACTTCTGCTTTCCCCACCACTGGGCACCACGTGCAGGCACCAAGCAACTGCCTGCTTATGCAGATATTAAATAAAAATACCCGCCTGGGCGTTGGGGGAAATGGAGGACTAGTCCTCCCTGGCTGATGTCTCATCTCGGAGGCTTCATGACAAGGTTTTTGAACAAGGAGAGAAAAATATTAAGCTCCTCCCTCCTTGACCTCCAAAAACAGGCCAGTGGCATGGGTCAGAACTAGATCATAACAGAGAACCAACTTCTGGTTCTCTTATAAACCCTTAGTTCTCTTCTCCATGTTAATGGAGAAAGGACACCCAAAGGACTCAGTGGACACACAAATCCTTTGTGTTTCTGTGTGGGGATAAAGTGAAAGGCCGGAGAGGAGAGCTCCTGCCGCTGGGCTGGAATCTGAACTGGGAACTGCCCAGGAGCTGCCTGGTGGTGTCACAACACCCGCCTCGGGCTCCCTGGAGGAGGAAAGCACAACAACTCTTTGCCTGGAATTTGGAGCCCCCATCGGCGCTGACACGGAAGCCTAGCTCCCCACCAGCACAGAGGTCAGGGGAGGGAGGGAGAAGGAGTAGAAACACCTGCTAGGACGGCTCAGAGCTATTTGCAGCCAAGTTGTCAAAGAAGAGAGGCCACAGCGGCACTGGCCCAGCCCTCTAACTTTGCCACCAACTCTCCTCCCCCCACACAGCCAACCCCCAGTCCCGAGCCCCCTCTGGCTCCTCTTTAAACCAGCCTTTTCCTAGTTCCCAGTTCGCTCACCATGTCTCAGAGCAGCCCAGGCCAGTCAGCAGGTGAATTCGCCTAGTCGGCTTCCTCCCAGGGTGGCCCTCGGCTCACTTCCTGCTTGCTCCAACTTTCAGCCTGCCCCCGCCCACCTCGCATCTCGAGTCGCTCCAGCCACACCTAACTCAGGTTTCCTCAGGTAGGCGGGCACTCTTCACTGTCCTCCCAGTGGCTTCCCAAACGAGAGCTAAAACTTAAAGTAATAGGGCTCTCAGAAGCCAAAGGTCTTCTAACTTGTCAGGAATTAGAAAAGAAAGATCAAGCAGCCCTCCGAGGTTTCCTGAGGCTGGACCTCCTGATCTAGAAAGGGCAGCCATCTCCATTTTTTTTTTTTTTTTTTTTAAATAGAGACGAAGTCTCACCATGTTGCCCAGGCTGGTCTCAAACTCCTGGGCTCAGGCGATCCTCCCACCTCAACCTCCCAAAGTCCTAGGAGCTGTGACGCCCCACCAGCCATCTCCTTTTAATGTCTTGAATATCTGACTCCAGTTTCTAGAGACTGAGATCAACCATGCCAGGCCTAGCTCACAGGGAAACAAAATGCTGTTATGAAAATATATTGCTGGATAACACTTGTTCCCAGGTCCCTGGGTGGCAGAAAGCACTAAAACCCCTGAAGTCTGGAATACTGTGATCCTGGGCTCTGATTCAGAAAGCTCTGGGTTACTAGTTACAGGCCCCTCAGGGAACCTTTTCACCTCTGTGGAGTTTGCAGGTGCTGATGCTTAGCTCAGAGGGTGCTGGTAAGAAGCAAAAAGAGGCCGGGCGTGGTGGCTCACGCCTGTAATCCCAGCACTTTGGGAGGCCAAGGTGGGCAGATCACAAGGTCAGGAGTTAAAGACCAGCCTGGCCAACATGGGGAAACCCTGTCTCTACTAAATATACAAAATAATAGCCAGGCGTGGTGGCAGTTGCCTATAATCCCAGCTACTCAGGAGGCTGAGGCAGGAGAATTGCTTGAACCCGGGAGACAGAGATTGCAGTTAGCTGAGATCATGCCATTGCACTCCAGCCTGGGTGACAAGAGCAAGACTCTGCCTCAAAAAAAAAAAAAAAAAAAAAAAGCAAAAAGATAGCATGTGCAGTGCAATGCCACTAGCACAGTGTCTATAATGATGGCTCACCAAAACCCTCCTTCCCTTCCAGAGTTCAGCAATTTTGCATTTCCCTTTGGGGGCTACCGCAGAGGTAATTGATCCCAGTCAGTGATGAGAGGACTGCCCCAGTGGACCAGAGCAGGGGGCCCAAGGCAAAGGAGTTTTCCACTAACCTGGCTCCAGGCCAGAGAAAATCTGTTCTTCTTTGACAGTGTTTATCAAGACAGAAGAACAATAACAGGGACATTCAGAAGGGAACTAACATTCTTGACCCATTCCAGAAGAAATCAGTTCCAAGGAGGAAATGTCAGCTTCTCCAACGAACACTTTTTTTTGTTTATTTTGTTTTGTTTTCTTGAGATAGTCTCCCTCTGTCACCCAGGCTAGAGTCCAGTGGCATGATCGTAGCACACTGCAGCCTTGAACTCCTGGGCTACAGCGATCATCCTGCCTCAGCATCCCCAGTAACTGAAACTACAGGTGCGAACCACCATGTCTGGCTAATTTATTTTAAAACTTTTTGTAGAGATGGGGGGTCTTACCATGTTGCCCAGGCTGGTCTCAAACTCCTGTTCTCAAGTAATCCTCCCTCCTTGGCTTCCCAAAGTGTTGGGATCATAGGTGTGAGCCACCACATCCAGACACAAATAATTTTTTTTCTTTTTGAGATGTTTCTCTCTTGTTGCCCAGGCTGGAGTGCAATGGCGCTATCTCGGCTCACTGCAGCCTCTGCCTCCCAGGTTCAAGCGATTCTCCTGCTTCAGCCTCCCTAGTAGCTGGGACTACAGGTGCATGCCACCAGGCACGGCTAATTTTTTTGTATTTTTAGTAGAGACAGGGTCTTACCATGTTAGTCAGGGTGGTCTCAAACTCCTGACCTCTCAGGTGATCCGCCCGCCTCGGCCTCCCAAAGTGCTGGGATTACAGGCATGAGCCACCGCACCCGGCCACAAATGCCTTTTTAAAAGCTTTAAATAAACTTCGGACCCATGTAGCTTTTTTTTTTTTTTTAGAGGCAGGGTCCCACTCTGTCATCCAGGCTAGAGTGCAGTGCAGTGTGTTCAAGTTCACTGCAGCCTTGAACTCCTGGGCTCAAGCAATCTTCCCACCTCATCCTCCCCAGTTAGCTGGGACTATAGGCAAGGGCCACCACGTCCAGTTAATTTTTTTTTTTTGGAGACAGTGTCTTGCTGTGTTGCCCGAACTGGTCTCAAACTCCAAACCTCAAGCGATTCTCTCACCTCAGTCTCCCAAAGTGCCGGGATTATAGGCATAACCCACTACGCTCAGCAAATATTATATATAAGCCTGGGCAACATATCAAGACGCTGTCTCTATAAAAAAAAAAAACTGTTGGACACAGTGGCTCATACCTGTAATCTCAGCCCTTTGGGAGGCCGAGGCGGTGGATCACCTGAGATCAGAAGTTTGAGACCAGCCCGATCAACATGTCGAAACCCCATCTCTACTAAAAATACAAAAACTAGCTGGGTATGGTGGTGGGCACCTGTAATCCCAACTACTGGGAAGGCTGAGGCAGGAGAATTGCTTGAACCTTGGAGGCAGAGGTTGCAGTAAGCCGAGATCACACCCTTGCAATTCAGCCTGGGCGACAGAGAGAGACTCTCTCTCAAATAATAATAATAATAATAATAATAATAATAACAACAACAACAACAACAATAATTTTTTTTAAAAAGTAAAATAAAAAAATAAAATTGGCTGGGCACGGTGGCTCACGCCTGTAATCCCAGCACTTTGGGAGGCCGAGACGGGCAGATCACCTGAGGTCAGGAGTTCGAGACCAGCCTGACCAACATGGAGAAACCCCGTCTCTACTAAAAATACAAAAATCAGCCAGGCATGGTGGCGCATGCCTGTAATCCCAGCTACTCGGGAGACTGAGGCAGGAGAACTGCTTGAACCCGGGAGGCAGAGGCTGCAGTGAGCCAATATCATACCATTGCACACCAGCCTGGGCAACAAGAATGAGACTCTATCTCAAAAAATAATAATAATAATAATAAATAAATAATAAAATAAAATTAGCCAGGCATGGTGGTGCATGTCCATAGTCCTAGCTGCTTGGAGAGCTAGCACAGAAGGATCACTTGAGCCCAGGGCTGTGAGACATCAGTGAGCTATGATAGTGTCACTGCACTCCAGCATGGGAGACAGAGCTAGACCCTGTCACTAATAATGATAATAATAATTTTATATATTGATTATGTGGTGAAATAATGTTTGGATATATTGAGTTAAATAAAAGATTAATAAAATAAATAAAATTAATTTCGGCTGGGGATGGTGGCTCACACCTGTAATCCCAGCACTTTGAGAGGCTGAGGCAGGCCGATCATGAGGTCAGGAGATTGAGACCAGCCTGGCCAACATGGTGAAACTCCGTCTCTACTAAAAATACAAAAATTAGCTGGATGTGGTGGCGCTTGCCTGTAATCCCAGCTACTTGGGAGGCTGAGGCAAGAGAATCACTTGAACCAGGGAAGCAGAGGTTGCAGTGAGCCGAGATTGCGCCACTGCACTCCAGCCTGAGCAACAGAGTGAGACTGTCTCCAAAATAATAATAATAATAATTTCACCTGTTTATTTTTTAAAATTTATTTTTATTTATTTATTTATTTTTTGAGACAGGGTCTCACTGTCACCCAGGCTGGAGTACAGTGGCACAATCACAGTTCATTGTAACCTCAAATTCCTGGTTTCAAGCAATCCCCCTGCTTCAGCCTCCCAAAGTGTTAGCATTACAGGCATGAGCCACTGCATCCAGCCCTGTTTCTCTTACTTTTAAAATTTGGCCAGTAGAAAAATGTAAATTATGTGATTAGTAAAAAATGTTAAAATACATATTATAATGTGGCTTATCACTGGGCATGGTGGCTGATCCATACCTTAATATTTACATGACCTGGGACAAACTTGCATAACAACTCTAAGCCTCAGTTACCTCATCATCTGTGCTTAGCACTCAAAAAACTCAGTAGACCAGGTGCGGTGGCTCACACCTGTAATCCCAGCACTTTGGGAGGCTGAGGTGAGAGGATTGCTTGAGCCTGGGATTTCAAGACCAGCCTGAGCAACATAGTGAGACCCTGTCTTTTTCTTTTTTCTTTTTCTTTTCTTTGAGAAGGAGTTTTGCTCTTGTTGCCCAGGCTGGAGTGCAGTGGCTCAATCTTGGCTCACTGCAACCTCTGCCTCCTGGGTTCAAGTGATTCTTCTGCCTCAGCCTCCCAAGTAGCTGGGAATACAGGCGCACGCGCCACCATGCTCAGCTAATTTTTGTATTTTTAGTAGAGATGGGGTTTCACTATGTTGGGCAGGCTGGTCTCGAACTCCTGACTTCAAGTGATCTGCCCACCTCGGCCTCCCAAAGTGCTGGGATTACAGGCGTAAGCCACCGCCCCAGCCTGAAACATAATGTATATATATATATTCAGTGAAGTGACTTTGTAAGGAAAAACTGCTGAACTGCTAGGTTATAGGAGTTGTAGCCCAAGAAGCAATGGGCCAAATCTTGGTTTATCTTGGTCGTGCCTCTCATATATACCTCCTCCTTTCCATGCCAGCCCCTTCCTCCTAGTTAATGCCAGCCCCTTCCTCCTAGTTAATGCCAGCATAATCTCTTCCCTGAACAATTCCAATCCCCTCTAAACTCACCTTTCTTTTCTCATCTACTCCTCTGTGGCTGATTGCTATCTTCCCAAAATGGATATTTAAATATGCTCCACCCTGCCTCCAGAGTAAAGCCCCAACTTCTAGCAATTCCCTGTGTGATCAAAAGACTAGGGTGACATCTGACCTCCTACTCTTCTACACTACTACCCCTGGCTGTGCAGTTTTGGGCAAGTCACTTCATTTGCAAAATGGGATTAAGAATAGACTGGGTGCAGTGGTTCATACCTGTAATCCCAGTACTTTGGGAGGCTGCAGCGGGTGGATCACTTGAGACCAGCCTGGCCAATACCGCATAACCCCATCTCTACTGAAAACGTAAAGATTAGCTAGGCATGGTGACCACACTTGTAGTCCCAGCTACTTCGGGAGGCTGAGGTGGGAGGATTGCTTGAGCCTTGGAGGCGGAGGCTGCAGTGAGCTGAGATCGTGCCCTACTGCACTCCAACCTGGGTCACAGAGCCAGAGCAAGACCCCATCTCAAACAAAAAAACAAAACAAAAAAAAAGGCGCGGCACAGTGGCTCACGCCTGTAATCCCAGCACTTTGGGAGGCCAAGGCAGGTGGATCACCTGAGGTCAGGAGTTCAAGACCAGCCTAGCCAACATGGTGAAACCTTGTCTCTACTAAATACAAAAAATTAGCTGGGCGTGGTGGCATATTCCTCTAATCCCAGCTACTTGGGAGGCTGAGGCAGGAGAGTCGCTTAAACCGGGGAGGTGAAGGTTGCAGTGAGCCAAGATTGTGCCATTGCACTCCAGCCTGGGCAACAAGAGCAAAACTCCATCAAAGAAAAAAAAAAAAAAAAAGAAAGAAAGAAAAGAGAAAAAGGAGACTAATGGAGAAAACTGAATGAGAAACTAAGAGAAAGGGAATATTACCACCTGAAAAGGCAACCAAACAAACTTTCAGGTACATAACCCTTGGCATATATCCCAGTCTTCTGATTTATGCCCCAGGTGGGCAGTTTACTCCTATATCTCAGAGGGAAAAGGCTGGAGAACAAGGAAAAGGTACATTCAGGAGGCTCAACTGAACCTGATTCCTGAAGGATCATGAAGTTCTCACCACTGCCAAGGTTCATTTCTGTCTCCAAACCTTCTCTCTGTAGCCTGTTATGCTGCTGGCCATCCCACCTGTCTCCTAATGTGCCCTTTTCCTCTCTGAATGTGCCCCTAGAACCCAGAGATTCTGCCCTTGGCCATCTTTCTTTTTCTTTTCTTTTCTTTTTTTTTGAGACAGAGTCTCGCTCTGTCACCCAGGTTGGAGGGCAGTGGCACTATCTCGGCTCACTGCCACCTCCGCCTCCCGAGTTCAAGCGATTCTCCTGCCTCAGCTTCCTGAATAGCTGGGACTACAGGCATGTGCCACCGCGCCCGACTAATTTTTTATATTTTTAGTAGAGACAGGGTTTCACCGTGTTAGCCAGGATGGTCTTGATCTCCTGACCTTGCGATCCGCCCGCCTCGGCCTCCCAAAGTGCTGTGATTACAGGCATGAGCCACTGTGCCCGGCCCGTTGGCAATCTTTCTTCCGACTTCTGAAGAGAACCACTCCGTTTTAGAGCAGTGTTTCTCAGTGGGGTGATTTTGCCTTTCAGGGGTCATTCCACAATGTCTGGAGACATTTTTGGTTGTTATAGCTGGGGGCAGGGGTGCTACTAGTATCTGGTGGGTCGAGGCCAAGGATGTTGCTAAAATATCTACAATGCAAAGGACACCCTCTCACAAGAAAGAATCTGGACCAAAATGGCAATTGTTTTGAGGCTGAGAAAACCCTTGTCTCCCTATAGGGAAGTGCAGTGCCACTACGGCTTCAATAGCCATTTATGGAAAATCCCCAAATTTATTATCTCCAGCCTGGGCCTCTCCCTCAGCTGCCAATGCTGCCTCTCCAATGCCCTGGACAGTTCACAGACACCTCCAGCACCCAAACCAAACCCTTTATCTTTTCTCCATGTTCCTTCTCCTGGATGGGACTCCGATTCTACCCGTTTCTCAAGCTAGAAACCACAAAGCATCCTCCACATGCAAGGTCATCACCAAGCCTTAGTTCATACTTTTTTAAAAAAATTTTTTACAAGGGCACAAAAATCAGGCAACTGGTTCATTCTTGGTCATGCTTCTCATATCCACCACCTCCTTGGTCCACCAGCTCTTGCCTCCTGGTTAATGCCAGCAGCATGATCTCTTCCCTGGACAATTCCAATCCCCTCTAAATTCACCTTTCTTTTCCCATCTACCCCTCTGTGGTTGATTGCTATCTTCCAGAAATACATATTGTATGCTCCACCCTGCCTCCAGGATAAAGCCCAAACTTTTTAGCATGGCATTCTAAGACTGTTCTCAACCTGCTTTTCTGAACTTCTCTCCCATTAGATTCACCTCCCAGCCCTCCAGTCAACCAAATTACATGTCCTTTCTCAAACATCGTACACCATCCACCTTCTATATCTTTCCCTAAGGCCTTCAGTCATCACTGCTTATGACAATTCTATTCACATTTAAGACATAGCCTCCATGAGGCTTTAGAGATTTCCCCACTGAAGCTAACTTGTTCCTGTTCTGATCTCCATCACATTTTATTTCTTTTAAAGAATCTTTCACATACTTTGTCATACATATTTGACCCCCTCCAACACTCTAAGTCCTATAAAGGCAGGGAGGGACTGAGTCCTCACTTTGGTACCCTTTGTAGTATATGACATATGTCCTAGACATGTAGGCAACTCACTAAAGGTTTCAGATATTGAACTGAGAAGTCTGAAAGAAGGCTTCTTTCTCCACAGTACAGAGAAAGTTGATTTTTGTTGGAAAAGATTTATAGACAAATTTCTTTCCTAAACTTTGGCCTGTTTTATGGATAAATGAATGTTAAATATCACAAATCTTTGTATATTGGTCCTGAAAGGAAAAACTGGAGGTACTGAGTTAGCAAGCTCATTTATTAGCTGTATTTTTCTTTTCTTTTTTGAGACGGAGTCTCACTCTGTTGCCCAGGCTGGAGTGCAGTGGCACAATCTCAGCTCCCTGCAACCTCCACCTCCCAGGTTCAAGCAATTCTCTACCTCAGCCTCCCAAGTAGCTGGGATTACATGCGCCTGCCACCACGCCTGGCTAATTTTTGTATTTTTAGTAGAGACGGGGTTTCATCATCTTGGCCAGGCTGGTCTTGAACTCCTGACCTCGCGATCCACTCACCTCGGCTTCCCTAAATGCTGGGATTACAGGCATGAGCCACCACGCCCGGCTATTAGCTGTATGTTTCCTACACAGAACACTCTTGTTCACCCAAGACTATTAAGAACTTTTGATTTCCAGCTGGGCGAGGTGGCTCATGCCTGTAATCACATCACTTTGGGAGGCCAAGGCAGGAGGATGCCTTGAGGCCAGGAGTTCCAGATAAGTCTGGCCAACATAATGAGACCCCATCTGTACAAAATATTTATTATTTTATTTTATTTTATTTTATTTTATTTTATTTTATTTTATTTTTTATTTTATTTTATTTTATTTTATTTTATTTTATTTTATTTTATTTTATTTTTGAAGCAGAGTCTCGTTCTGTCGCCAGGCTGGAATGCAGTGGCGTGATCTCAGCTCACTGCAACCCCCACCTCCAGGGTTTAAGCAATTCTTCAGCCTCAGCCTCCCGAGTAGCTGGAACTACAAGCACCTGCCACCACGCCCAGCTAATTTTTGTATTTTTTAGTAGAGACGGGGTTTCATTATGTTGGCCAGGATGGTCTCGATCTCTTGACCTCATGATCTGCCTGCCTCGACCTCCCAAAGTGCTGAGATTGCAGGCGTGAGCCACTGCGCCTGGCCGATTTTATTTTAATTTAATTTTATTTTATCTTATTTTATTTTAGAGATGGAGTCTCACTCTGTCGCCCAGACTGGAGTGCAGTGGCACAATCTCAGCTCAGTGCAACCTCCACCTCCTGGGTTTAAGCAGTTCTTCTGCCTCAGCCTCCCAAGTAACTGGAATTACAGGTATGCACAACAATGCCTGGCTAATTTTTGTATTTTTAGTAGAGACGGGGTTTCACCATGTTGGCCAGACTGGTCTTGAACTCCTGACCTCAGATGATCCACCTGCCTTGGCCTCCCGAAGTGCTGGGATTACAGTGTGAGCCACCGGGTCTGGCCAAAATATTTTTTAAATTAAAAAAAGTTTGAAAAGAACGTGATTTCCCTCTCTCCTTTCAAAACTGCACTCATCCTTCAAAGCCCAAGTGAGACTGGGAGACCCTGTCTCAAAAAAAGCTTTCCTGATTTCTCTAGTGTAATTCATTTTCTTCCTCAATGCTCCCATTGCACTCATTTAATAGTATTTATGACTTTCTACATTCTATTACTGTTATTACTATCCTATTATTTCTAAATTCTTTTATTATTATCATGTTTCCTTACCATTTAACTCCTAGAAGACAGAGGCTACAATTGAGTCATTTTCCCCTCTCTGTAACTTTTTCAGTCCTTAGCACATAACAGACCATAAATGCTGAACTTAATGGAAGCATTAATATTGAGCAGTCCTAGAAGAGTTGATACAAATTTCCTAAGCCAAACTGAATTTGTTTGGGCCAGTATTTGACAGTGGATTAAGAAATACATCTCAGACTGGGAGCAATGACTCATGCCTATAATCCCAGCACTTTGGGAGGCCAAGATGCGAGGATCACATGTGTTCAAGAGTTTGAGACCAGCTTGGGCAACATAGTGAGACCTTGCCTCTCCAAAATATCAGAAATTAGCCAGGTATGGGGGTGCACGCCTAGTCCTAGCTCCTCAGGAGGCTGAGGCGAGGAGATCGCTTGAACCTAGGATGTCAAGGCTGCAGTGAGCTGTGATCATGCCACTCAGCCTGGGTGACAGAGTGAGAACCTGTCTCAAAAAAAAAAAAAAAGCCAGGCGTGGTGGCAGGTGCCTGTAGTCTCAGCTGCTTGGGAGGCTGAGGCAGGAGGATCACCAGAGCCCAGGAGTTCTGGGCTATAGTGTGCTATGCCCATCAGGTATCTGCACTAAGTTCAACATTATTATGGTGACCTCCCAGGAGCAAGGAACCACCAGGTTGCCTAAGGAGTGGTGAACCGGCCCAGGTAGGAAACAGAGCAGGTCAAAACTCCCATGCTGATCAGTAGTGGGAACGCACCTGTGAATAGCCACTGTACTCCAGCCTGGGCAACATAGTGAGACCCTGTCTCTAAAAAGAAAGAAAGATGGGTCTGGGCATGGTGGCTCACGCCTGTAATCCGAGCACTTTGGGCAGCCAAGGCGGGTAGATCACTTGAGGTCAGCAGTTTGAGAGAAGTCTGGCCAATATGGTGAAACCCCGTCTCTACTAAAAATACAAAAATTAGCCAGGCGTGGTGGCAGGCACCTGTAATCCCAGCTACTCAGGAGGCTGAGGCAGGATAATCGCTTGAACCCAGGAGACAGAGGTTGCAGTGAGCCGAGATCGCGCCACTGCACTCCAGCCTGGGTGACAGAGTGAGACTTGGTCTCAGAAAAAAAAAGTGACTTGACCTGCCTTGCCTGTTAGAATAACCTAGAAGTGAGCTATATCCTCAACAGCAGGAACACAGTTTGCCCAGTGATTCCTCCTGCTAGAAATCCATCTGGTACCAATAGTCCCTTTTATATGTCTACCTCTGCCATTCTTTTCCTTTAGGACAATAGTTCTCGGTGTGTGGCCTAGGAACTCCTGGGGTCTTCAAAGACAAAATTACTGTAATAATACTGAGATATTTACCTTTTTAACGGCTAGCATTTGTACTGATGATGCAAAAGCAATGGTGGGTAAAAGTGCTGGCAACTAAGCAGGAATGAAGACAATGGCATCAAATTGTAGTAGTAGCCATTGTATTCCTCAATGCCATGCACTTGCAATTTTAAAAATGCCACTTTCTGTTAAGAACGTCCTTGATGAAGCCAGGTGCGGTGGCTCACGCCTGTAATCCCGGCAGTTTGGGAGGCCAACACGGGTGGATCACCTGAGGTCGCGAGTTCGAGACCAGCCTGACCAACATAGAGAAACCCCTTCTCTACTAAAAATACAAAAATTAGCTGGGCATGGTGGGTGCGTGCCTGTAATCCCAGCAACTCAGGAGGCTGAGGCAGGAGAATCGCTTGAACCAGGGAGTCGGAGGTTGCAGTGAGCCAAGATCGTGCCACTGCACTCCATCAGGGCGACATGGTGAGACTCGGTCTCAAAAAAAAAAAAAAAAAAAATGAATATCTTTGATGAAGCAGTACAAATTATTAATTGTATTAAATCTTGACTCTACAGTACATGTCTTTTTAATATTTTGTGTGAAGAAATGGGAAATATGCATATAGCACTTCTGCATATAAGAGTTGTCTCATGGTTTGTCAAGAAAAAGCACTTGTGCAATTAAACTAACCTTTGGCCTGGTGCAGTGGCTCACGCCCATAATCCAAACATTTTGGGAGGCCAGGGCAGGCGGATTGCTTGAGATCAGGAGTTCGAGACCAACCTGGGCAACATGGAGAAACCAGATCTGTACAAAAAATTAGCTAGGGGTGGACACCTCACCCACCTACTTTTTTGTACTTTTTTGTAGAGATGGGGTTTCACCATGTCATCCAGGCTGGTCTGAAACTCCTGACCTCAAGCTATCCTCCCACCTTGGCCTCCCAAAGTTTTGGGATTATGGGCGTGAGCCACTGTGCCCAGCCCCTCTGCCTATTTTTATTTGGGTTGTCTTTTTCATTGTTGAGTTGCAGGAGTTCTTTACATATTCTGGATACTAGACCCTTATCAGATATGGTTTTAAAATACTTTCTCTCATTCTTTTCACTTTCAAGTATCCCTTTGATGCACAAACCCAAAAAAGCAGATAATGTCCAATTGCACTCTTTGATGAAAAAGAATACAAGCAGTAAGTCAATTACAGCCTATTTTTTAATTTTCTTTCTTTCTCTTTCTCTCTCTCTCTCTCTTTCTTTCTTTGAGACAGGGTCTTGCTCTGTTGCCCAGGTTGGAGTGCAGTGGCACAGTGACAGCTCACTGCAGCCTCGACCTCCTGGGTTCAAGCAGTCCTCCCACCTCAGCCTCCTAAGTAGCTGGGACTCCAGGCGTGTGCCACTGCGCCTGGCTAATTTTTGTATTTTTCGTAATTTTTTGTAGAGATGGGGTTTCACCATGTTGCACAGGCTGGTCTCGAACTCCTGAGCTCAAATAATCCTCCCTCCTCAGCCTCCCAAAGTGCTGGGATTACAGGCATGAGCCACTGTGCCCAGTCTATGGTTGTTTTTAAATTAACAGACTAGGCCAGGCGAGGTGGCTCATGCCTGTAATCCCAGCACTTTGGGAGGCCGAAGCAGGTGGATCACGAGGTCAAGAGCTCAAGGCCATCCTGGCCAACATGGTGAAACTTCGTCTCTACTAAAAATACAAAAATTAGCTGGGCATGGTGGTGCGCGCCTGTAGTCCCAGCTACTCAGGAGGCTGAAGCAGAATTACTTGAATACGGGAAGCAGAGGTTACGGTGAGACATGATTGTGCCACTGGACTCCCGCCTGGTGACAGAGCGAGACTCCATCTCAAAATAAATAAATAAATTAATTAATTAATTAACAGACTATTTTGGGGGGACAATTTAGGCTTACAGAAAAATTGAGCAGAAAGTACAGAGAATTCCAGGCTGGGAGCAATGGCTCATGCCTTTAATCCCAGCACTTTCGGAGGCCAAGGAGGGAGGATCGCTTGAGCTCAGGAGTTTGAGATCAGGCTGGGCAACATGGTGAAACCCCGTCTCTACAAAAAACAAAAAAAATTAGCCAGGCACAGTGGTGCATGCCTGTAGTCCAGCTACTTGGGAGGCTGAGGTGGAAGGATCACTTGAGCCCGGAAGGACAAGGCTGCAGTGAGTCAAGATTGCGACATTGCCCCTCCAGCCTAGGCAACAGAGGCAGACTGTCTCAAAAATAAAAAAGGAAAAAAAAAAAGAAGAAAGTACCAAGAGTTCCCATATCCCCCTTCAGGCTCCCCATTTTTCCTATTATTAACTTTTTGCATTAGTGTGGTACATTTGTTATAACTGATGAGCCAGTATTGGTATATTATTAACATAGCCCAGCTGGGCGCAGTGGCTCATGCCTGTAATCCCAGCACTTTGGGAGGCAGAGGCGGGTGGATCGCCTGAGGTCAGGAGTTCGAGACCAGCCTGGCCAACATAGTGAAAACCCGTCTCTACTAAAAATACAAAAAATTAGCTGGGCGTGGAAGCGGGTGCCTGTAATCCCAGCTACTCAGGAGGCTGAGGCAGGAGAATTGCTTGAAACTGGGAGGTGGAGGTTGCAGTGAGCCGAGATCGCATCATTGCACTCCAGTCTGGGCCACAAGAGGGAAACTTCGTCTCAAAAAACAACCAACCAACCAAAAAAACATAGTCCATATTGATATGTTATAATTAACCAAGTCCATAAATTACATTAGGCTTTACTCTTTTCCACACACAAGTATGACATGTATCCACCATGACACTATTACAACATCATACAAAATAGTTTCACTTCTGTAAAACTCCCCCGTGCTCCACCTACCATCCTTTCCTCCCCCCAACTCCACCTCCCTGGCAGTCACTGATCTTTTTATTATCTCCATAGTTTAGCCTTTTCAGAATATCATACAGTTGGGGCCAAACGCACTGCCTCATGCCTGTAATCCCAGCACTTTGGAAGGCTGAAGCAGGAGGATTGCTTGAGACCAGAAGTTTAAGACCATCCTGGGCAACATAGCAAGACCTTGACTCAAAAAAATACATATATATATGTCATGTAGATGGAATCATAGTTTGTAGTCTTTCCACATTGATTTCTTTCACTTAGCAATATGAATTTAAGGTTCCTCCATGTTTTTTAATGGCTTGATAGCTTTTTTTTTTCCCTTAAGATGGATCCCATTATGTTGTCCCGGCTAGTCTCAAACTCCTGAACTAAGTGATTGTCTTGCTTCAGCCTCCAGAAAAGCTGGGAATAGCTGAGACGACAGAAACATGGCATTTTTTTTCCTTCATAGTACAAGCTAGAAAGCTTTTTTTTTTTTTTTTTGGAGACGGAGTCTTGCCCTTTCGCCCTGGCTGGAGTACAGTGACGCAATCTGGGCTCACTGCAACCTCTGCCTCCCAGGTTCAAGCGATTCTCCTGCCTCAGCCTCCCCAGTAGCTGGGATTACAAGCACGTGCCACCACACCCGGCTAATTTTTGTATTTTTAGTAAAGACGGGGTTTCACCATATTGGTCAGGCTGGTCTCGAACTCCTGACTTTGTGATCCACCTGCCTCAGCCTCCCAAAGTGCTGGGATTACAGGTGTGAGCCACCGTGCCCGGCCTTTTTTTTTTTTTTTTTTTTTTTTCTGAGACAGAGTCTTACTCTGTCACCCAGGCTGGAGTGCAGTGGTTCGATCTTGGATCACTGCAACCTCTACCTCCCGGGTTCAAGTGATTCTCCTGTCTCAGCCTTCTGAGTAGCTGGGATTATAGACGCCCGCCACCACACCCGGCTCATTTTTTTTGTATTTTTAGTAGAGACGGGGTTTTACCATGTTGGCCAGGCTGATTTCAAATTGCTGACCTCAAGTGATCCAACCGCCTCGGCCTCCCAAAGTGCTGGAATTAACAGGCGTGAGCCACTGCGCCTGGCCTCAAAAAAAATTTTTTTTTTTCCGAGACGGCGTCTTGCTCTGTCGCCCAGGCTGGAGGGCAGTGGTGCGATCTCGGCTCACTGCAAGCTCTGCCTCCTGGGTTCACGCCATTCTCCTGCCTCAGCCTCTCAAGTAGCTGAGACTGCAGGCGCCTGCCACCACGCCCGGATAATTTTTTGTATTTTTAGTAGAGACGGGGTTTCACCGTGTTAGCCAGGATGGTCTCCATCTTCTGACCTCGTGATCCACCCGCCTCATCCTCCCAAAGTGCTGGGATTACAGGCGTGAGCCACCGCGCCCGGCCAAAAAAATTTCGAATACGGCAAATATTGAAAGATATAACCCACATTAACAAAGCTTTTAGGGTCTTCTATAATTTCTAACACTGTAAATGATTCCCAAGACCAAACTGTTTGAGAACGGCTTCTCTGGGGTGCCTTCTTTTCCTGCTGGCTAATCCCAGTGGAGAGATTTAGGTATTCAATTCTGTTCCAGACTCGCCTCTGAGAACCTTCCCTGATGGGCCATACTCTACTCACTGCCCTTGCTCTGTATCCCCTCTTCAGTTATGTTGTTCCTGTTTCCCCGGCTGCTTTTTATTTTCTTTCTTTTTTCTTCCCGCCTTTTCTTTCCTTTCTCTTTCTTTTTCGTTTTTTGTTTTTTTTGTTTGTTTGTTTGTTTGTTTTTTGAGATGGAGTTTCACTCTGTCGCCCAGGCTGGAGTGCAGTGGCGCGATCTTGGCTCACTGCAACCTCCGCCTCCTAGGTTCAAGCGATTCTCCTGCCTCAGCCTCCCGAGTAGCTGGGATTACAGGCGCACACCACCATGCCCGGATTATTTTTGTATTTTTAGTACAGACGGGGTTTCACCATGTTGGCCAGGCTGGTCTTGAACTCCCGACTTCAAGTGATCCGGCCGCCTCGGCCTCTCAAAGTGCTGGGATTACAGGCTTGCTGCCGCACCCGGCTTGCTTTTTTCTTTTTTTTTGAGACGGGGTCTCACTCTGTCCCCCAGGCTGGAGTGCAGTGGTGCGATCACAGCTCGCTGCAGCCTCGAACCCCTGGGCTCAAGCGAACCTCCCACCTCAGCCTCCCGAGTAGCCGAAACCACAGGAGCGCACCACGACACACAGCTAACTTTTTTTTTTTTTTAGTGTTTTTTCTTTTTTTGTTGTTGCCTTTTTTTTTCTTTATCGATCCTCCCGCCTTGGCCTTCCAAACTGTTGGGATTACAAGTAAGAGCAGTGCCCGGCCCCTACTGCTTTGAAACCTCGGTTCTTTGCAGGTCCTGAAAAAGAAAGTGAAGGGGTCGTGCAACAGCTCAAAACCCAGGCAACCCTTCCAGGCGCGTCCTCCACTCGGCGACAATCTGACAAAAAGTTTGCCCTTTGCGCCCGATCCCTGACACCAGAGAGCACCGCAGGGACGGAGGGACGGAGAGGACTAATGGGGCCGGGGAGGAACCAAGGAAGTTGGGGAACTCAGACTCTTTCCAGTGTTTAAAAAGCAGAGGCCCCCTCGGAAGGCGTAACAGGCGAATCCAGCAGTGCGCCTGGAGATCAACGGTACTAGGCGGGATCTTTGCCCCGCTCCAAGGCTCCTTGTTCCGCCCCCTGCCGCCAAGCAAGGAATCCGGCGCCGCTGGTCAGGGGTAGTATTTACGACAGTGCTAGCGCTTTGCGGCCGGCCGCACAGCTGCTGACGCGTCGGGAGGCGGAGTCTAGGGAAGCAAATTCTCCTGGCGGCCTCCGTTCAGACGCGGCTACTGTGACCTACCTGCCTCCTCCGCAGAGCAATGGCGGTGTCTGCCCGGTCCGCGCGGACCTCACCCAGCTCAGGTAGGCTTAGGACCCTGCCCTCCGACGGAGAGTTCCTAGGAGCGCTGGTCTCAGAAGGGCGGGGGCGGGAGGACGCTCAGTGTCTCCATGTGAGGCGAGGGGGATGCTCTGTGGGGAAGGGGGCGTGCTGTGAGACATTTGCAGCCTGCGGCTTCTGGATGATGATGACATTCGGGAACACTTTGCGGTTAGGGGACTGTAGTCTGAGGGGTTCTGGGATATTGGGGGATCTTGGAGAAGGGGCTGCACTGCAGGGATGTATCCTACAGTCAGATCATTGAGGCAACCTCATTGAGCCAACCCGGGTGGGCGGAAGCTCTGGGCTGTTGGTGCTGTGATTTCTGTGATTTGAGGTGGAGCCCACCCCCGCACACACATTTTCTCCATTTGTTGGTTGCAGATAAAGTACAGAAAGACAAGGCTGAACTGATCTCAGGGCCCAGGCAGGACAGCCGAATGGGGAAACTCTTGGGTTTTGAGTGGACAGATTTGTCCAGCTGGCGGAGGCTGGTGACCCTGTTGAATAGACCAACGGACCCTGCAAGCCTGGCTGTCTTTCGTTTTCTTTTTGGTGAGTCCAGTTTATGGCTGGGAGCAATTCGGTTGGGAGTAGAGAATGACAGTCGTCTATTTTTTGGTTGCAAGTTGACTTAGCTCCCTTTTCCTCAGAGCTGAAGACATTGGTATAAAAGAAGAGGTCTTTGCGAAGTTTAGGATTAATCCTGCTTTGTCTCCTACAGTTAGGATTTACTTGGTGGCCAGAAATGCTTTTTTTGTTTGTTTTTTTCTTAGACGGACTTTCGCTCCTATTGCCCAAGCTGGAGTGCAATGGCGCTATCTTGGCTCACTGTAACCTCTGCCACCCGGGTTCAAGCGATTCTCCTACCTCAGCCTCCCGAGTAGCTAGAATTACAGGCGCCCACCACCACACCCGGCTAATGTGTGTGTGTGTGTGTGTGTGTGTGTGTTTTTAGTAGAGACGGGGTTTCACCATGTTGACCAGGCTGGTCTCGAACTCCTGACCTCAGGTGATCCGCCTGCCTCGGCCTCCCAAAGTGCTGGGATTACAGGTGTGAGCCACGCACCCAGCTAGAAATGCTATATGATATGTAGAGGCGAGGCAGCAGTGACCCATTTTGCTTGTGGCATGAAGTTGCCCAGAAGACTCAGAGAAACAGAGCGGGGGCCACAGGGACCATACAGTTTGGCTGTGACTCCCTAATCAAGAGCTTCTTAACTGAGGCCACAGCATGGTGTGCTTGGAATGGTTTACAGATGTGCAGAGATATTAGTCCCCTTAACCCAGTAGTTCTCAACTGGAGGGAGTTTTGCTCCCTGGGAGACATTTGGCAATGTTTAGAGACATTTTTAGTTGTCACAACTTGGGGGAGGAAGAATAGGTGGCTGCTGGCATCTCTATAGAGGTCAGGGATGCTCCTAAATGTCCTGTAGTTCATTGGATAATCCCCCTCTATAAATAATTAACCAGCCCAAAATGTGACTAGTCCTAAAGTTGAGAAACCCTGCCTTATCTCAAGCTGGCTTCCTGATCTGAGTAACCTCTCCTGTTTATTCCCAGGGTGTTGATGAAATGCAACTGTTTTTGGAGTGTGCCAGGAAGCAGAAAAGGTTGAGAAGCACTCCCATAGCACTTTCTTTCTTTCTTTTTTTTTTTTTTTTTTTGAGACAGAGTTTCGATCTTGTTGCCCAGGCTGGAGTGCAATGGTGTGATCTTGGCTCACTGCAACCTCCGCTTCCCAGGTTCAAGTGATTCTCCTGCTTCAGCTTCCCAAGTAGCTGGGATTACAGGCATGCACCACCACACCTGGCTAATTTTTTTGTATTTTCAGTAGAGACAGGGTTTTTCCACGTTGGTCAGGCTGGTCTCGAACTCCCAACCTCAAGTGATCTGCCCACCTCAGCCTCCTAAAGTTCTGGGATTACAGGTGTGAGCCACCATGCCCGGCCTCCCAGAGCACTTTCTGAAGCTCGATAGGATGGATCTTTACTGCTGTCAAGACCCTAACAGTGGCCGAGTGCGGTGGCTCACGCTTGTAATCCCAGCACTTTGGGAGGCCGAGGCGGGCGGATCACGAGGTCAGGAGATCGAGACCACGGTGAAACCCCGTCTCTACTAAAAAAAAAATACAAAAAATTAGCCGGGCGTGGTGGCGGGCGCCTGTAGTCCCAGCTACTTGGAGAGGCTGAGGCAGGAGAATGGCGTGAACCTGGGAGGCGGTGCTTGCAGTGAGCCAAGATTGTGCCACTGCACTCCAGCCTGGGTGACAGAGCAAGACTCCGTCTCAAAAAAAAAAAAAAAAAAAAAAAGACCCTAACAGTTTTTATAGCATTTTGTGCATTTCTGTAATTTAATCCTCTCTGTAGTCCTGTGATGTATTCCCCTTCTCACAAATGGGGAATTAGTTAACTGAGCTGCAGGGGCTGTTCTAGATGGCACAACAGATGTAGTACTGTGCAGAGTAGGCACTCAATAATTAATACCGAATAAATGGCAGAGCCAAGATTAGAAAAGAAGTCTGACCCTGGAGCTGCACACTCTCAACTATGTTCCACTGTATTCTACTGCTTCCTTAGCTGAGGCCCAATGACCAACTCCCCTATTGCCTTCTTAGGGTTCTTGATGGTGCTAGACATTCCCCAGGAGCGGGGGCTCAGCTCCCTGGACCGAAAATACCTTGATGGGCTGGATGTGTGCCGCTTCCCCTTGCTGGATGCCCTACGCCCACTGCCACTTGACTGGATGTATCTTGTCTACAGCATCATGTTTCTGGGTGAGGGGAACTGTGGGAGAGATGGAAATATTGACTGGCCTGCCAGAAACACAGAAATAGAAGCATGCTGGTGAATGGTCAAAGTCTTTGGCACGTTATTTCACTTCTGCTGTGTTCAATTTCATGCTGTTGACCTGTGTGTCACTTAAGCTGTGATCCCATAATTCTTTTTAAAATATTAAAATAACATTTAATTTTCATTTAGTTTTATCTGATTATACAATGCTTGATTTTTCTTAATTCCAACCATATCCTGGTCCAGGGAAACTGGGCCTGTGGTGATCTCTTGACCTCTTAATCCTCTCCCTACAAATCCCAGGGGCACTGGGCATGATGCTGGGCCTGTGCTACCGGATAAGCTGTGTGTTATTCCTGCTGCCATACTGGTATGTGTTTCTCCTGGACAAGACATCATGGAACAACCACTCCTATCTGTATGGGTTGTTGGCCTTTCAGCTGACATTCATGGATGCAAACCACTACTGGTATGAGTCTGGGGGGACAAAGGGGTGGGGGTTGGCTGGGTCAGGATGGTTATCAGAGATAGGGGCCCAGTGAGGTTCTGGAATTTTTCAGTCACACTTTGCAAAGTATGGTTACAAGGTCACTTTGATCTAGGTGGATTTGGGAGGGGAAAGGGCCAACTAGTTGGAGCACTTGGGATGACACAAAGCAAAATGGCTCCATCCCACCCCTTCAGTCTTTCCATATCTCCCCAGGTGCCTTGATTTATTCACCTCTTGTAACCCTCTTAGAGAGAAAAACAGAATACTAAAGCCAGACATGGCTGTTTTCAGACACTTTAAGGGTGGTTATGTAGAAGAGGGAGCAGACTTTCTCTGGGTGAGTCCAGAAGGGCAGAGTTAGAGCCAAAAGTAGAAGTTGCTGTGAGGCAGAGATCATGTCAGGAGAAGAGGGCTGCTCAGCATTGCTGTTCTGGGAGGAGGTAGCCCTTCCCTATTTCTGGCTTAGGTGACTGTCTCTAAGGGGAGGTGGAGAAGGGATTTGGAGATAAGGTGGTAGGGCAGTTGACGTTAAGGATTCTTTATGTGTTGAGTGAAAAGCAATAAAATAGGTGTCAATAACATGAGTATGGGGAAAAAAAATCTCAAACATTGAATTCATTAACAGTCATTAAGTTTTATTTATTTTTCTTTTTATTTATTTATTTTTAAATAGAGATGGGAGGCCGGGCGCGGTGGCTCAAGCCTGTAATCCCAGCACTTTGGGAGGCCGAGGCGGGTGGATCACGAGGTCAGGAGATTGAGACCATCCTGGCTAACACGGTGAAACCCCGTCTCTACTAAAAAATACAAAAAAATTAGCCGGGCGTGTTGGTGGGCGCCTGTGGTCCCAGCTACTCGGGAGGCTGAGGCAGGAGAATGGCGTGAACCCAGGAGGTGGAGGTTGCGGTGAGCCGAGATCGCGCCACCGCACTCCAGCCTGGGGGACAGAGAAAGACTCCGTCTCAAAAAAAAAAAATAAATAAAATAAATAAATAAATAAATAAATAAATAGAGATGGGGTCTTGCTTTGTTGCCCAGGCTGGTCTTGAACTTCTGGGCTCAAGCAGTCCTCCCACCTTGGCCTCCCAAAGTGCTGAGATTATAGGCATGAGCCACTGTGCCTGGCCTATTTGTTAATAAACACATACAAAACCCCTTTGGTAAAACTTGAAACTCATTCAGAATGGCCAGCTCTGATCATAGAGAATTAAGAGGCAGTTTTGATAGAATATCTCTGAAAAGTTCCGTTGTGGGAATATTTGTTGAGATGGCATCTCACTGTGTCGCCCAGGCTAGAGTGCAGTGGCGTGATCATAGCTCACTGCAGCCTCAACCTTCTTGGGTTCAGGTGATCCTTCCATCTCAGCCTCCCGAGTAGCTGGAACAACAGGTGTGTGCCACCACACTCAGCTAATTTTTAAAATTTTTTGTAGAGATGGGATCTCACTATGTTGCTCAGGCTAGTCAAAAGTTTCATTTTTATGACTTTATGCGTTTTGAAAAAATCACTTATCATTTATTCAGGGTTTTCCACATTGCAGGCACTATACTAAATATTTAGAGTTTTTCCTCATTAAAACCCTATAAGGTCGATGGTGCTGTTCACATTTTATGTTTTTGGAGTCAGGGTCTTGCTCTGTCACCGAGGCCAGAATGCAGTGGTACAGTCATAGCTGCAACCTCAAACTCCTAGGCTCCAGTGATTCTCTCGCTTTAGCTTCCCAAAATGTTGGTATTATAGGTATGAGCTACTGAGCCTGGCCTGTTCACATTTTAAAGATAAAGAAGCTAAGTATTATCGATGAGTGAAGAATTTGCCTAAGGTCAGCTAACAGTTAAGAAACAGAAGTGAGTCCAGGTGTTCATGACTGCAGAGTCCAGTGCTCTTGACCACAGTGTAAGCTGCCCCTTTCCCAGCTTCTACTTCTTGAAAACTTGCTTTGCTTCTGCTTTCCCAGAGTACATCTGGTGTTAGTAGCCTGGGTCTATCAGTTCTCTTCCAGAATACAAGCTGTTAGCAGGGACCCTCTTATACTGGATCCTGGCATGCAGGTCTATGAAATGTTAGTTTATGTTGTGTGTTACTCTGCTGTTGAGTGTTTTGATTTTTTTTTTTTAAAGATAATACACTGCATATTTATTTATACACATATAGCTTTTCAAACACTCCATCAAATTCCTCCCCTTTTTCAGTAATTTTCTAGTATTGTAGTCCTTTTTTCCTGATTTGATCCATTAGAACAAACTCAACTATGAGCTAACAAGAAATACTGAACTTTTTGCTGTTATAACTTAGTAGCAATATTTCTTCTATGACTTGTATAATCACGTTAGAATTTGCTCATATAATTCTAAAAGGTCTCAGAATAACCAGGGAGGATATGGGAGATGTGCCCAGGATAGATAGGATTATCGTGTATAAAAGGAAAGATGGAGATGTAGGTGCATTAAGCAGCTCCCCCCTCAATGTTTACCTCCCTCGGTATAGGTCTGTGGACGGTCTGCTGAATGCGCGTAGGAGGAATGCCCACGTGCCCCTTTGGAACTATACAGTGCTGCGTGGCCAGGTACAGCATTTTAGGACAGAAGGAGGAGCTCCTTGACAGCCATGTGGTCAGCATGGCCATCCTACTGCCAGACTACACTCTCCGCTGCCTCCCTGGATCTTCTGTTTTTAGTTTTTACCCTTTGCTGGAAAGCTAGGCTGGCTTCTCATTTTTTCTAATCCCTTAATCTCTGAATTCTCTCATTTGTCAAGGAAAGACTAGAGCTTTGTCCCTGCTAGATTGGAATCCTCATGACAAAGAGAAAGGATTCAGTCTGTGCTTTATGACTTCTTCCTTGGTGCCTGATACTGTCGCTGGCATTGGTTGGATGTCAATAAATGCTGTTTGGATGAGGTGAATTTCTGAGATGAATGAATAGAAGACGGGGTCTATTCTTCCTTGGGCCCTGGACTCAGATCAGTATTTATTTTATTCATTTAAAAAAAATATATAAGTAGATTATTTGGGTCAAGGACTGTAATATTCGGGTCAAGGACTGTAACTCAGGAGCATGGATTCAAGTTGTCCTAACTATATGCTCCTTATTTTATTCTTGCCTATCTGTAGAAAAGATTCTTTTTGCTTGAACTTTGTGTTACATTTTATTTTCAGATCTTCATTGTGTACTTCATTGCGGGTGTGAAAAAGCTGGATGCAGACTGGGTTGAAGGCTATTCCATGGAATATTTGTCCCGGCACTGGCTCTTCAGTCCCTTCAAGTGAGTGGCAGTCATGGTGGAGGTCTCTTTGAGGCATGGGTAACAGAGCAGGTGACTCATCTCTCTCAGTAATGGCACCTGTTCCTACTTTGCCTGAATTTGCCACATGCCTTCCTTTGTCCACTCATCTCCCTATTCAGCAGAAGCAGAGTCAGTGGTATCAAAAGATTGAGCCCTAGCTGCTCTTGGGAGATACATGGTATAGATGGGCAAGAAAGGAAAAGAAATTTAAAAAGGAAAGGAAAGAGCCAGAACTGGCTGACTTGGTGAGTGAGCCAGTGCCCTCAGCAGCTGCCTTGGATGGTGCCTGTGTCCTTGCCTTGCCACTCTAGCCTCCCATCAGAGCCCTGCAGCTGATGTACTGAGAAGATGGGCACTCACTGTTCAGGCTCTGACAAAACCATTGTTACCACTTCCACAAAACAAAGGGTCACCTTTCTGATTTCTGTCTTCTTCCCATTTCTTCTTTCCTTTTGTTTTACTTTATTCTCTTTCTTCTTCCCTGTTATTTTCCAGTTCCTGAAGTTTGACTTCATTATGATAGCCAAGCATTCACCTTTTAAAGTGTCCTCTCACTCATGACCTCCGTGGGGAACCTCCCTTCCACAACACACACACATCTCAGTCAAATTTTGTCCTAGGAGATCTGCCCTTGCTTATTACATAGGATATGTTAGAAAACATTGAACACCTAAAGTGTGTGAAAATGTAGAGGGGGCTGGGCATGGTGGCTCATGCCTGTAATCCCGGCACTTTGGGATGCTGGGGTGGGAGGATTGCTTGAGCCTAGGAGTTCAAGACCAGCCTGAGCAACATAAGACCCTGTCTCTACAAAAAAATTAAACAAACAGCTAGGCGTGGTGGCATGTGCCTGTGGTTCCAGCTACTTGGGAGGCTGAGGCAGGAGGATTGCTTGAGCCCAGGAGTTTGAGGCTACAGTGCACCATGATCATGCCACTGCCTTCCAGCCTAGGCGACAGAGTAAAACTTCGTTTCAACAACAACAACAACAACAACAAACAACCTAGAGGAGTGTCTTCATGGGTGGATTACGTACCTTAGGCATATACGCAGCCACTGGAGTAGCCAAGGCACATTCGTGCTGTGAATGTACTTTGATGTGTTCTCCAGTGGGCTGGTGCTTGAACTTTCTCCATGTGTTTGCAGACTGCTGTTGTCTGAGGAGCTGACTAGCCTGCTGGTCGTGCACTGGGGTGGGCTGCTGCTTGACCTCTCAGCTGGTTTCCTGCTCTTTTTTGATGCCTCAAGATCCATTGGCCTCTTCTTTGTGTCCTACTTCCACTGCATGAATTCCCAGCTTTTCAGCATTGGTCAGTACCTGTAGCCTGGTAGGAAACAGGAACCACAGTTTTGCAGGAAGGGACTAGCCAGAGGCATTGTTTGGGAGTGGGAGAGGGTGGTGTGAGCAGGAGCTAAATTGAACACAGGGCAGTCACTATGAAGTAGGCATAAATGGGGATAAGAGGATTGGAGCTTCTGGGCTTAGTTAGTATGTTGTACCGTAGGTAATCTCCAGGAAGAACAAATATCTTACAGTTAAGAACTACTTTCTGGCCGGGCGTGGTGGCTCAGGTTTGTAATCCTAGCACTTTGGGAGGCCGAGGCGGGTGGATCACCTGAGGTCAGGAGTTCGAGACCGGCCTGGCCAACATGGTGAAACCCCGTCTCTACTAAAAATACAAAAATTAGCTGAGCATGGTGGCGCATGCCTGTAATCCCAGCTACTTGGGAGGCTGAGGCAAGAGAATCGCTTGAACCCAGGAGGCAGAGATTGCAGTGAGCTGAGATCACGCCACTGCACTCCAGCCTGGGTGACAGAGAAAGACTCTGTCTCAACAAAAAAAAGAACTACTTTCCTTTTCAGTGGAACACCTGGGAGAAGTCTCCTAAGGGAACAGGGTTGAAGAGGCCCAACCAAACTCCTGAAATATGTATTTTCTCCCTGCTTTCCTAGGTATGTTCTCCTACGTCATGCTGGCCAGCAGCCCTCTCTTCTGCTCCCCTGAGTGGCCTCGGAAGCTGGTGTCCTACTGCCCCCAAAGGTTGCAAGAACTGCTGCCTCTCAAGGCAGCCCCTCAGCCCAGTGTTTCCTGTGTGTATAAGAGGAGCCGGGGCAAAAGTAGCCAGAAGCCAGGGCTGCGCCATCAGCTGGGAACTGCCTTCACCCTGCTCTACCTCTTGGAGCAGCTATTCCTGCCCTATTCTCATTTTCTCACCCAGGTTTGTAGGGGCTGTGGAGTGTACAGCAAAGGCGGGGCTTAGAAAGGAATGGATGACAACAGTTGGGAAAGAATGGGGCTGGTTTTGCAGCCCCTTCTTGGTAGGGGATGGGGTCAGTGTGGGAAGCATTGAGCTGATTCCCCTCTGCGCTGCCTTCCCAGGGCTATAACAACTGGACAAATGGGCTGTATGGCTATTCCTGGGACATGATGGTGCACTCCCGCTCCCACCAGCACGTGAAGATCACCTACCGTGATGGCCGCACTGGCGAACTGGGCTACCTTAACCCTGGGGTGAGATGTCTGATGCTGACAATTTACTGTTCTTCAGAGCCCCCTTGTGCTTTGGGGTCTGGTTTTGTCTTAGACACACCATAAAGCAAAACAAATTTGAATCTGCTTTGCCCTTTCTCAAGAGCCAGATTGAACTATCTTTTGTGTGGATTGAGATAGGGCAATGCATTCATTTCCTTGAACTGAGATTAGATTCAGGAAAAGTAAGCACCAGTAGCCCAACAATGAAAAATTCATTCCCAAAGGCAAGTTCCATTTTTTTCTAGCCAGAATAGGCAGCAGGCAGGGATCTCATTGTGCCCTTGGCAGTGCATGACCTGTCTTGGAAGTTGATAATGATGAGGTGGGACTAATATGGGGGTTTGGGGCAGGTATTTACACAGAGTCGGCGATGGAAGGATCATGCAGACATGCTGAAGCAATATGCCACTTGCCTGAGCCGCCTGCTTCCCAAGTATAATGTCACTGAGCCCCAGATCTACTTTGATATTTGGGTCTCCATCAATGACCGCTTCCAGCAGAGGTGGGCAAGGGGAGCAGAGAGTGGGAAAAAATGAAGCACAGTTCTTTTTACCAAGATGAACAGCCCTTGCTTCCTGATATTGTCTTGCTTAAAAAGCTGTCCTTCCTCTAGTGCATGTCCCCATTGATCTGGTTGTGGGCATAGCTGGTTGCTTCCAGCAGGGGGCACCATCATCCAGGAGAAAAGTGAGTTGACTTGTTCTTTTAGACACTGTTGACACAATGCCTTCTCAGGTAGCCACTAACCCCCATTATTCCCAGTGCTCCAGAGCTCTTCTGCCTTCTCTCTCTGCCCTGGACTGGCAATAACATGCTGACACAGGCAATTTCTTCTCCTTCTATTCCCTGTCCTTAGGAATGATGATGAAAGGGAGAGAACTGGAAGTTCTGGTAGGTGGGTGGCTGTGATGTCCTTAGAACATGGTTTCCTTTCCTAAGGATTTTTGACCCTCGTGTGGACATCGTGCAGGCCGCTTGGTCCCCCTTTCAGCGCACATCCTGGGTGCAACCACTCTTGATGGACCTGTCTCCCTGGAGGGCCAAGTTACAGGAAATCAAGAGCAGCCTGGACAACCACACTGAGGTGGTCTTCATTGCAGATTTCCCTGGTATGGAGGAAAGTGAGGAGAGGCTTTTCTGTCTTTCCTTCTGGCTTCCTTGGCCAGGGACATTCCATGTGGTAGGAGGGGAGAGGGAATGTTTTTGAAACCTAAGGGGATGATGGTGGTAAAAATGTGATGTCTCTGTTCTGGCTGGGAGTGAGTTCACTCTGCCATGGGGTGGGATGATGAACTCTGTTGGTCTGGCAGGACTGCACTTGGAGAATTTTGTGAGTGAAGACCTGGGCAACACCAGCATCCAGCTGCTGCAGGGGGAAGTGACTGTGGAGCTTGTGGCAGAACAGAAGAACCAGACTCTTCGAGAGGGAGAAAAAATGCAGGTATTTGCTGGGATTAACAACAGCAGAAAGAACTGAGTACAGTGGCTCACACCAGTAATCCCAGCTTCTTAGGAGGCTGAGGCGGGAAACCAGGAATTCACAGTGAGCCTGAGAAACATAGTGAGACCCCATCTCTAACAATTTAAAAAACAATGGCAGAAAGCTTAGATGAGCAAGATTCATTTATTATAAACTGAAAATATTTTACCATAGCAGTAATGCAGTGGAGCTCAAAAAACAAGGGCCCCTGGGACTGTGAATAGCCTCGTCCAGGATTCTAGAGGTCAATTACTTTCGATTCCAAAACACAATTGAATAGAAAGAAGCCAAGAGTCATAGAGTAGGGAGGCCATAAGCTGGCTAGAGAAAAGCTGATGAAATTTATCCATTTCTTCTCCCTTGTCAGTTGCCTGCTGGTGAGTACCATAAAGTGTATACGACATCACCTAGCCCTTCTTGCTACATGTACATCTATGTCAACACTACAGAGCTTGCACTGGAGCAAGACCTGGCATATCTTCAAGAATTAAAGGAAAAGGTGGAGAATGGAAGTGGTGAGTGTATGAACATTTGGGCTGAGATAGCCTCTGGTTTCAAGAAGTCAGGGTTATGAATGATGTTCTAGCCATTCAAGAATGAACTTGAAGTCTCTAGCTGGCAGAAGGGGAGTTCTAAGGGGAGAGAGTGATCCATCTCAGTGATTCCTCTTTTTTCTGTCTTCCGGGCAGAAACAGGGCCTCTACCCCCAGAGCTGCAGCCTCTGTTGGAAGGGGAAGTAAAAGGGGGCCCTGAGCCAACACCTCTGGTTCAGACCTTTCTTAGACGCCAACAAAGGCTTCAGGAGATTGAACGCCGGCGAAATACTCCTTTCCATGAGCGATTCTTCCGCTTCTTGTTGCGAAAGCTCTATGTCTTTCGCCGCAGGTAAGTTCACAACAGTATTTGTCATTGCCATCATATGTTGGCAAGCTTGGTAACTTTCCCCTGGGGAGAGTAACTCTAGAGACTGTCATACAGGAAAGGACAGTTTAGCTCTAGATATCTTTTCCTGCCATTCTTCTTGATTTACTGGAAGAATAAGTGGCCTATATCTGATGGCCTGCTTTCTTGTTCTGCCTCAGCTTATCTCCAGCCTCTGTGGGCTGTTCTTACCCTATCCTGGAATCCTCTACCAGACTGTATAAAGAGTGGGGTACCCTCCCAGCTGGGAGATGAAGGGTCACTTGCAGGGAGATTCCCATATATGCCTGTGTGGGAGGAGCGAGGACCAGGTGCCTTCTAAGGGCTTTAGCTGAAATTCTTCTGGTGAAACAGGAGTTTGAACTTGGTCGGCTTTTTCCTGTTTTTCAGCTTCCTGATGACTTGTATCTCACTTCGAAATCTGATATTAGGCCGCCCTTCCCTGGAGCAGCTGGCCCAGGAGGTGACTTATGCAAACTTGAGACCCTTTGAGCCAGTTGGAGAACTGAGTCCCTCAAACATGGATTCTTCACATCCTAATCCTCCTGAGTCAAATCCTGATCCTGTCCACTCAGAGTTCTGAAGGGGGCCAGATGTTGGGTGCAGATGTAGAAGCAGCCAGTCACAGACCCATTCTATGCAATGGACATTTATTTGAAAAAAATTCTCAAAAGTTTTTTGCTTTTTTTTAGGGGGGTGGTCTAAAGCTGTTTTTAACTCCGAGATTACAACTTAGAGGAACCAAGGAAATAAAGCAAATAAGATTTAACAACCCAAGATTAAGAGGCCAGGAGGAGGTTAGAAGCAATGTGAAACTGTCCTCCTAGGATAAGGTTTAAAGTGGCTTTTTGGGGGCTGGGTGCTGTGGCTCACGCCCGTAATCCCAGCATTTTGGGAGGCTGAGGTGGGCAGATCACTTGAGGCCAGGAGTTCGAGACTAGCCTGGCCAACATGGCAAAACCCCATCTCTACTAAAAATACAAAAATTAGCCAGACATGGTGGCGGGTGCCTGTAATCCAACTACCCAGGAGACAGGCATGAGAATCACTTGGGCCCAGGAGGCGGAGGTTGCAGTGAGCCGAGATTGAGCCAACTTACTCCAGCCTGGGCAACAGAGCAAGACTTCGTCTCAAAATAAATAAATAAATAAAGTGGCTCTTGGGGAAAAGCAATTTAATGTACCACGATGAATAGCTAACTGTTCCCGAGTGTTTGCTATGTGCTACACACCGCATGAGCAGTGTTACCTGCATTATCACATTAGGCTGAGAGGTAAAATAATTTGCCCAAAGACATACAGCTAGTGAGGGATGGACTGATGGTTTGAACTTAACGTCTATTTGACTTAAGGTCCTGCACCCTGCCACTTGTAATTTTCAGAATCACTGATAATCTGAAATAATGCAGCTTAAAACGTGTTTTCTTAATTAAAAGTATAATTGGATGGTGGTCAGGCTGTAAATGCACACAAAGTAATTTATCTTCATTGCAATTTTGGTTCCTTCTTTGTTCCTATTATCTATATACACCCAGTAAGTGTTTCACTAGCAGTTATGAGAGCAGTCAGAATAGCAGCATCAAAGTTAAATAAGGAAATCTAGATGATTGCTAGATTTTCTCTAAAAATAAGCTTAGTATTTGGTATTATTCTAGCCTTTGGTGAGCAGAAGGGGAGGTAAAGTAAGAATTAACCAAATTTAGTAAGGGATTAGGGAATGCTTAGACATTTTGTAGGTTTGGGTGTACAAGGGTAACTCAGGAAGCTCCTCAGTTCAGTGAAAATTCAAAGGGTTGGCACTGAGCTAGGAAGCGAGAATGCAGGGTTATAAAAAAGGATCCCTGCTTTGGGAGCTCATGGACTTGTAGCAGAGACTGGTAGTAAATTGGCAGTCTCAGTAACTTCTGTAAATGATTGCATCTCTTTGCAGGCTTCTCTTCCCATACTCTCCCCCACTCCTCCTTGGACAGTGTTCCTGGGGTTCTTTCCTAAGCAACTGCTTTTTCAGTATACATACTTCAGATGATTGTGTCTACTCCAGGATTTCCAACCATGCTAGGTTTCTTTCCTGTGCCCTAGACGTATAGGTCTAAGTTCCACCTGGATATCCCACAGGGCTGTCAAGCTCAGTTCATCCTAAACAGAACTTACATTCATCCCCACCTCAGACTTGCTTATTCTTTATTATTGAATGGCAGCTCTATACCTTAGCCAAGCTGTTATCTCTAGGTCATCAGCCTTGACTCTTCCCTTTTCCTTGCATTTCTTATAATTGCCAAGTCCCATCAGTTTTACCTCCTGGATACCTCTTGAATCTATATATATATATATATATACATTTTTTTGAGACGGAGTCTTGCTCTGTCGCCCAGGCTGGAGTGCAGTTGCGTGATCTTGGCTCACTGCAAGCTCCACCTCCCGGGTTCACGCCATTCTCCTGCCTCAGCCTCTCTGAGTAGCTGGGACTACAGGCACCCGCCACCACGCCCGGCTAATTTTGTATTTTTAGTAGAGACGGGGTTTCACTGTGGTCTCGATCTCCTGACCTCGTGATCCGCCCGCCTCAGCCTCCCAAAGTGCTGGGATTACAAGCGTGAGCCACCGCGCCCGGCCTGAATCTATAATTTTTAAAGACAGGGTTTCACTCTGTCACCCAGGCTAGAGTTCAGTGGCACAATCTTGGCTCACTGCAGCCTCCACCTCCTGGGTTTAAACGATTCTTCCACTTCAGCCTCCCATGTAGCTGGGACTACAGGTGCCCACCACCACACCCAACTAATTTTTGTATTTTTAGTAGAGATGGGGTTTCCCACGTTGGCCAGGCTGGTCTCAAACTCCTGACCTTAAGTATCCACCTGCCTTGGCCTCCCAAAGGGCTGGGATTACAGATGTGAGCCACCACGCCCAGCCAAATCTGTTTTCATCACTACCTATATCTGTATTTTCAACGTTTGTATTAGCATCTAGTTAGGGATAGACCAGGACAGGGCCGACATGTTAGTTGTCAAGCAGATTGCCACCCTCCCCCACCACTGAGGAGGCCAAATGGGGTTTGGTGGAAAATCCCTAATTCATTCAAGGTATTATATGGGCAAGCAATGGCTGTGGCACAGGGTCCCCTGATTACTTTGTAAGAATGGGTGAGAGGGACGCTGATTTTCAATCCTTTTGCAGATCTTCTCTCATACTAACATGATAGAAGATACCTTGCCACTATGTTGTTTGCCAGCAAGTTTAGCTCTTTCTTTCTGTTTGCCAAACTCACTGTACCTACTTGACTGGTAACAAAAGTCCCAAGAGTTATTTGGGAGAAGACACTTGAAAAAGTATTTTTCTAAATATGGGCAAGGATGCTGCCCTTCCCCAAACTGTTAGTATACCACCTCTCTGACCAATTTTCCCAAGGAAGATGTTGGGGTAGGGTGAAGTGGAAAGAAAAAGTGGTCATGTAAATACTGGTAATAAAAGCTGTTCAGTGGGGTAGAGTTGGGTTGCAACTGTAGCCATTCTAAAAATGGGCTATCAATGTCCTTTTAGCCAAAAGACTTTAGTGTACATCTTCATTCTACCCTCAGGATTTGGATCTTTGCCCCTGATGGGTATCCATCCCCTTTGAAACTTTTTAGAAAGGCAGGTTATAGGCCGGGCGCGGTGGCTCACGCCTGTAATCCCAGCACTTTGGGAGGCCGAGGCGGGCGGATCACGAGGTCAGGAGATCGAGACCATCCTGGCTAACACGGTGAAACCCCATCTCTACTAAAAATACAAAAAATTAGCCGGGCGAGGTGGCAGGCGCCTGTAGTCCCAGCTACGCGGGAGGCTGAGGCAGGAGAATGGCATGAACCCCGGGGGGCGGAGCCCGCAGTGAGCCGAGATCGCGCCACTGCACTCCAGCCTGGGTGAAAGAGCGAGACTCCGTCTCAAAAACAAAAAACAAACAAACAAACAAAAAAGGCAGGTTATATACAGAATGTTCAACCTAAAAACATTCCCTTAAGTCATACTTTCATGCTTTCTAAACTATAATCACCCTTATCATCCCCTGCTGTTATGCTTTCCCTCTGCTCTCTGTGGCCTAATGTTCATCCACCACCTTATTAACCTTCAGGATACTTTTCCCCTAGGCTGGGCAGGACAACACTATCCCCTTAGTCTACAGGCTCCCTGAAGGTTGGGGAATCTTTGTTTACTTAGCAAATACTGAACATAACCTTAAAGCGGTTACTTTTGAAAACTTCTCATGCTATTCTACCAACTTAGAGGCACCTATTCATGCTCATTCCCCTAATGTAGCCAATATGGTTATCTGCAATGTATTGGCATCTAAAAACTCCCTTATGAAACTGCCAGACTTGTTCTGGAACATTTCAATGACATGCAAAATTCAGGTTCTCAAGTTGGAACAAGTCTAATTGATACACCTGCATAGGTTTTAACCTTGCCCTCCCCCTACTTCCCAACAGATTTCCAAGTTTTTTGAGGAGCCTTGCTCTGGCCCAGGCTGGAATGCAGTGGCACCATCTCAGCTCACTGCAACCTCTGCCTCCTGGGTTCAAGTGATTCTCCTGCCTCAGCCTCCTGAGTAGCTGGGATTACAGGTGCCTGCCACCACACCCAGCTAATTTTTGTATTTTTGGTAGAGACGGGGTTTCACCATTTGCCAGGCTGGTATCAAACCCTGACCTCAGGTGATCCACCCGCCATTAGCCTTCCAAAGTGCTGGGATTACAGGCGTAAGCTACCATACCCAGATTTCCAAGGCTTTTTTTAAAGACAGTCTCACTCTGCTGCCCTGGCCAGAGTGCGGTGACACGATTTCAGCTCACTGCAAGCTCCACCTCCAGGGTTCACGCCATTCTGCCTCAGCCTCCTGAGTAGCTGGGAATACAGGCGCCTGGCTTATTTTTTGTATTTTTAGTAGAGACGGGGTTTCACTGTGTCAGCCAGGATGGTCTTGTGATCTGCATGCCTTGGCCTCCCAAAGTGCTGGGATTATAGGCGTAAGCCACTGTGCCCAGCCTCCAGATTTCCAAGTTTTTAAGCCTCCATGCAAACAGGCATAAGCAAGCACTCCTTGGCTCTACATTTGCAGGACGAGTAAAAAGCTGGACTACCATTCAGATGTTGCTAGAAATGTATTCCCAGTGGCTATTCTCCATGCATGTAGCTCCTAGGTTCAAGAGCAGTGTGGTCTATGGATTTTCTACACAACCTGCCATAAACAAAATTTAAGCCTTTGGAAATTTATAGCATTTTCAGTTAATTTCATTTGCATATTTATCTCTGCAAGATTATCGACTAGAAATGTTTCAGAACTTCTCAAATGGAAACATCATACAGCCCTTAAAACTAAGCTCATAATTTAAAAATGTATGCAGATTAAAAGGCTCAAATTGCCAAGACTTGGACATTACCACTTCCAAGTTAATACTTTTAGTGGTTTTTATGCCTTTAATGGTTTGAAGCCCTTAGTTGAAAACTTAAAAATGGCATTGAATGGCTGCTGCAATAAGGACACATCAATTTTGGCCCAAGTAGACTAGGAGGACCAAATCTTGCTTAGGCTTTTAAAAAATGCCTACACACTGGGTCTGGGGATTGAGGTTATTTTCCTGAATTATGGCCAATTATGGATTACAATTCAGGGTTAAAGATACACATATTCTCAGGTCATATTCATGATAGCATTTTTTTTTTTTTGAGACGACAGAGTCTCGCCCTGTCACCCAGGCTGGAGTACAGTGGCACAATCTTGGCTCACTGTAAGCCCCACCTCCCAGGTTCACGCCATTCTCCTGCCTCAGCCTCAGGAGTAGCTGGGACTACAGGCGCCTGCCACCGCGCCCAGCTAATTTTTTGTATTTTTAGTAGAAACGGGGTTTCACTGTGGTCTCGATCTCCTAACCTTGTGATCTGCCCCGCCTCGGCCTCCCAAAGTGCTGGGATTACAGGCGTGAGCCACCGCGCCTGGCCATTATGATAGCATTTTTTAAGAGCCAAAGTCTCAAGTCACCCAGGCTAGAGTGCAGTGGCTTGATAATGGTTCGCTACAGCCTCCAACTTCTATGTTCAAGTGATCCTCCTCCTACCTCAGCCTTTCAAAGTGTTGGGATTATAGGCATGTACCCATGGCCCCAAAGCACTTTAACAAATGAGTAACAGACACAGTTAAGGTAGAACCTAGCATTTTATTTAGATCTTCATTAAACTGTTGGAATTGAGAACCAGACATACGTAATAAACCTCCAAAAATAGATCCTGAAAGGCACTTTCTGCTTAGGGCAAGCAGTCATGGAATAAGCATGTAAACAAGCTGGCTTCTCTGTACCACACCAGCCAAGTCAGCTTTCTCCATGGCCAGCTGCACCAGCTCTGCCCTCCCTTCTGTTAACACCAGCCAGACCCCCTGTAGGTCTAACCCAAGGTTTTTCTGTAGGACACCTTGGCCTACCTGGGAATGCTGGAAACATGTTGTTAAAGGAATCATGGTGTTGAGAGAAAAAAAAAAATCTTTTAAAAGCTGCCATCTGAGGTGATGGCTTCTCTGTACTTACGCCATACCCCAGAATACAATAAATAAGCAATTAGAAAACGTTCAAGTATGAAGGGATTTCCTCCTCCCCGCCAAAAGCACTGCTCTCTGAAGGAAGCTGGTTTCTCTGTAGCTACACCAGCTGTTCAGAAAGCTCATTGGACCTGGTTTTGAAAATAAAACAAAGTTAAAACCCTGGGAGGAGTTATTGTGCAGTGTGGAGTACTCAGGCTTTCTTATAAAGAAAAAAAAAAGTTATCTGGTACCAAAGTGTGCAACCTACAGACCCTCAGGTACTGCCCTGTGACTTCTCTGTATGACATCACAAGGCTGCCAAGTGCCTGTTTTTCTAGAACTAGGAGTTGGTGAGGTTTGGCTAGTGCTGAAACCATGCATAGGATTGGTTTACTAAATTAAAACCTTATTACGTACGTCCTCCAAAAGACAGCTGAAAGTGGAGAGATTTTGATTTGGTGCTGTTAGAGGTGGCAATTAAGAGCATAAGCACCAGGGAGATGGTTTAATGGTAACTGCCTTTTTTGATGTCAGGCTGGAGCTCCAACTGGGAACTTGCGTTACATGCAAGATTGATTGGATAGGGAACACTCCCTGACAAAGAGCTACATAATTAGAAATGGATCAAGTTACAGGGAGGATAAGGGGAAGGCTTCACATTCATAATAGAGCTCAAGACATTACAAATTCATGCTGACAGGGCTGTGGCATTGCCAGACAGAGGCTATAAGTGGAACTACAAGTACTTTACGTGCACATTACAAGGACATTTTCAGCATCTGGTGGGAAAGTCAATGCAATTATGACTTTGGAGCGTTGGGTGATAGGGCACAAAGGTTCAATTTCAAAGCATTATTTACTACAGTGTTGTTTCTAGGCAGTTACATGGATCACCTATGCTCACTAAATTCATTATAATGGTGAACAAAACACCTAGGGACAGAATAGCAAGCCCAACTTACAGTCCCCCACAAAAGCTAAAATTCATGTCATTGACTAGAGTGACTGCAACTGGTCAGGAGCTGAAAGAGGACAGGAAAATTTAGGAAGGAGGGCCCTTTCCCTCAGAGCTTGAAGGCTTCTCTGTAGCCTACGCCAACAAGTCTGGGGAAAAAAGGCTAACACTTTCAATATTTAAGCTTTTTGGGCACTTCCCATGGGAAGCTGTCCCTACCAAAGTGGCCATAGGCTGCAGTCCTCTGATAAATTGGCTTCTTCAGATCCAGATCCCTGGAATATACAAGTCCGTAACTTAATATGTAGCATTAAATTAAAATAAAGCAAAACAATCAGCAAGACTCATTTTCAAGAGCTCTGGCAAATGAGTTCTCTGGGATATGCTAGGAAAAAAATTTGTGGCAAAAGTGTTACTTCCCTCGTGTCCAAACTCCTTGCACAGTCCTTATTAGTAACTATAGTTGTTTTTCCGTCCCTGGCTCAACAAATACGAAAACGTGTCATTATTCTGAGAAATTTCAATTGTCAAAAAGCTCATCTGAGATCACACAATACTTACCAAGGTCCCGCCGCCCACACCCTACCACGGTTTTTACATTGTAACAAACCTTGAGCATCCCACTTTATTTTCTTAACACCCTTAGGTAAGAAGAGCACAAAGCTCAAATATCAAATCTGGAAGATTCTCTAGAGTGGTTAGCCTAAACCATGGAGCACCGTAATTGTAAATTTCTCAAATAACTAAGTCTTCACTAAGGCAGCAGTTCAAAACTGTTCCAGGAATTAAAATACATTCCCATTTGAGGAGTCTTCCTTCACACCTTCACCTCCTCAGCCTTAAGTATATATAACACACACCCACACCCTCAATACTTGACTAGCAATAGGCTTTACCATCTTTACCTGACAATGACCCCAGGGCGGAGATCGAAATTCTTCTTCACAATCTCTAATAGCTCTCTCTCACTCTTCTGAGAGGTACCATAATGGAAAATGGAGATAGATAATGGATGAGAAACTCCAATAGCATAAGAGACCTAAAAGGATTCAAATGTCGTAAGAATCAGTGATTGCAAAGACCCATATACTTGTATAATACACTGGTATAAAACAAGTAGTTAAAGAGATTACTACTAAATACCCTCCCACTTACATGACTTTTAATCGTTCCGGTTATATAAAGAGTGTATACCTGAACAAGAACCCTCCGGCACAGACCTCCTTTAACAAGGGATTTTGCCACCCAACGAGCAGCATAAGCAGCTGAACGGTCGACCTTGGTATAATCCTTTCCTGAAAAGGCACCTCCTCCATGAGCACCCCAACCGCCATAAGTGTCCACAATGATTTTCCGTCCAGTCAAACCAGCATCACCCTGAAATTACAGGATTTAAGTTACTTTACGCCTAGTGCTTTCCAAGTGGATTAGGTTGCCTATTCTGAATTCACTCAGCAAATATCCTCCGATGATTCACATGTAGGTTTCAGAAAGCCTGAAAAAAATGTAGTAGCCAAAATTTTAAGTAACCATCAAAAATCCAGAAAAATGCAACAAAATGGCATTACCTGAGGCCCACCAATAACAAATCTGCCACTTGGCTGTAGGTGGTAGATTGTATCCTCATCAAGGTATTTCGCAGGCACAACTGCTTTGATGACTTTCTCCTTTAGGGCATCCCTCATCTCATCAAGACAAACCTCTTCATCATGCTGAACAGATATAACAATTGTGTGGACTCTGATGGGAAGCACAGCACCTCGATCCTGCATATACTGCACAGTAACCTTGAAGGCAACACAGGTCATCAGAACAGTATACCAAACAATAGCTTTGTATTGGTTTCTCTACCTGAAGTTACAATACAGGAAAACAAATGCTATCTTTTTCAGTTAGCTATTATCAAAATTATGGATCTTCTGTGCTGATGTAATAAATGAGACAACCAAGCTTTATGATCATCACTTACTTGAGTTTTAGAATCAGGGCGTAACCAAGGCAAAGTGCCATTACGGCGTAGTTCTGCCAGTTTGGCATTTAGCTTGTGTGCCAAGACAATGGTTAAAGGCATACACTCCTCAGTTTCATCAGTGGCATAGCCAAACATTAAGCCCTAAAGAAGAAAAAGTCACCAATGTGATCAAGCTCCGGAATTTAATGTTAGAAGAGATTAAAACAGCCTCTACACCAAGATACCTGGTCTCCAGCACCAATGTCTTCTTCATTTCTGTCAAGATGAACACCTTGAGCAATATCTGGTGACTGTTGCTCCAAGGCTACCAGCACATTACAAGTCTTGTAGTCAAACCCTATAAACAAAAAACACATCATCTTGTTTAGGTCCTAGAAATATCTGCTGTTTACAGCAATTATCTGGAATTCTAAACACTGCTGAAGAAATCAAATATACCTAAACCATCAGACCTTTTAGAAAATGAACAGAATAGGGCTTAGTGTATAGTAAAATACAACTGGAGTTTAGGATTAGCAAGAACATTCTAGGAGTTTCTTCAAACCTCACAGCTGTTACCTAGAAAAAATGAGCAAAATCATTAAAACACACCTTTGGAAGAATCATCATATCCAATGTGTTTAACAGCTTCACGAACCACTTTCTGGTAGTCAACAGCAGCTCTGGATGTAATTTCCCCAGCAAGAAGGATCATTCCAGTTTTAGCGACAGTTTCTAATAAAAAGAGATATTCAACTCAAACATCACTTCTATAAAAATAATTTTTATGCTATCTTTCCACCAGTTGATAAGCACATTCTGAACCTACCACAAGCTACTTTGGCATCAGGATCCTGCTGAAGGTGGGCGTCAAGGACAGCATCACTGATCTGGTCACAAATCTTATCTGGAAAAGAGAAACTCCTGGCTCAATTTCTTGAACTTTAAACAAAGTATGTATGTATGTATGCAAGCTCCCTCCCTGTTACTATCTGTAAAATCTTTGGAGATTTTTAAAAACATGCTTAATACATCTTAATTCATTGTATATGCACTTTACTCCTAAAATTCAAAGTTTGCATTATAAATCTAACCACCAGAAAGGTGACTGTTAGTCCTATCTCCTTTAAAGAACAGAATTTGCCCTATATCATATTCACTTCCACAACTGTACCAAACCCCTCTGCACCTGGGTGTCTGGTAGAACTGAGGCCACAGGTAGACCAGTTTCCCTAATCTTAAGGAACACCAATTATAATGAGCAACAAGATAATTCAATTAAATAATTAAAGGAAAAGCATTTTGTGACTAAAATGGCAATTATATGATTTTCCTGTTAGGAGTTGCACAAGAAACAAAAGCTCAACAGTGTAGAAAATGCTCAAACGTATTCCGAATCCATGTCTCCCTGCTTTGCCATCTATTGTTAGGAGGGAGAGAAACAAATATCCCCCTAATTCAAGTTCGTTTTTCTGAATTTTCTATAACCACCTAGAACAGAATCCAAACATAATGTGGAAGCCAGACTGCAGGCTCTGGACTTCAGTCTACTACTAACTGGTATAACAGCTAACCTTCAGTACTCATCAAGATCCTGGGTTTGTCCTCTCATACCACTAAGTTACTTGTGGGACTTCATTATGGGCACAGTAAACTGACCAGACCCTAAAGCTACCAGATAGATAGCTACTGCGGTCATCCTAAGGGCAGAAACAGCCTAAAGAGCCAAATAATCATCTTTACTAGCCGATACGCTCAAGCTGAGATTTTCAGTTCCTAGAAATAGCTTTACCCCTCCTTCACGTGCCAATTGATCCCCATAATGGCGGTTGAGCGGACAAAGCCTCAAATAAAACCCTGCACCGAAGACTTTAAATGCGAACCCAAAGCAATAGCAGCTCCTAATTCATGCTTCCCATCCTTTTCACAAGGGGTCCAAATAAGGACTGCCTTCTTCGACGTGCACTATATTTAGTCAGAGGCCGTCACCTTGGAGGCAAGGCCATATCCGCCGAAGGGCATGTGCGTATTCTCCAGTGTGTGGTCAAGACCTAACCACTGAGGCAGTGGATCCAGACGACGTCGCGAGGCATAGGCCCCCCACCCCTCAAACCGAGGGCCAGGACAGCCGGGGAGGCCCCACGGCTCCCCCTCGCCCAGATACCACATGCGGTAAACACGTGGTCGCCGCTGCAATGCGGGGCGCGCGCTCCCGAGGGCCGGACGCGAGCACGCGGGGCGGGTCGCCCACTCCAAGTTTGTCAGACAGCAGGGGCCGGGAGGGGTTAACAGTGCCCTCCCTTCCCGGTCAGAACTCACTAGCGACCACAGCCCCCGCCCTTCATGTTTTCTGGAACCTTCCGCATGCCTAGGCGCGCGACCGAATGGAAAGGGAGGGGTGGGGTGGGGAGGGGAGGGGGAAGAGGAGCGGCGGCCACGCGCCAGGCCCTGGCGGCGCCACGAGGAAAGCGTGCGGTCGCCGCTCTTCCCACCACCCGGCGGACGAGGACGACCCGCGCGGGCCCCACCACCGGCCGGCCGCAGCCAGCCGGACCTTGGCGCTGCCTTCCGCCCCGCCCCACGCTTCGCTTCAGGCCGTCCCCTCACCTGGGTGGCCTTCCCCGACCGACTCTGAGGTGAAAAGGAACGTGCCCTCCTCGATGAACGCCTCGTGGAAGCCGTTGAGCTGTCCGTTCATGTTGGTGTCGGTGAGTGGAAGTGGCGTTACGAAAGAACAGCGGCGAGGCGGCAGCGGCTGCGAAATGCACAAGCTGCGGACAACGTTCTACTCGGAGCAGGCGGGCGGCGCGGAGCGAACGAAGCGGCGGGCGGTGCGGCCCGATATTTATAGAGCAGCGCCCGCGCGCGCCCGGCTCGGGCCCCGCCCCTCGGCGCCGCGCGCCAATGCACCACTTGCGCGGGGGTCGGGGGAGGAAGGGCAGCGCGACCCGCGGAGTCCGGGCTGAACCACACTGCGCGGACGCGGGAGGTGCTGTGGCAATCCGGCCCTCCAGAGACCGTTCAGCTATCTTGAGCCGCTAGAGCCACGGGAAAAATGCAGACGCGAGGAGACGGGGGGGTTTGCTCTTCCTTGTTTGATGTGGGAGAAAAAGCGACTGGGGCTTGCTGGACTCGCTCCCCTGTGCTGTGACATGGCACCTCCCTTCCGACCGTTGGCCGGGATAGCTTTCCCGGAGGTCGCGTCCCCCAGCGGAGGCGGCGGGAATCGCGGGGGTTTTGTACTGCGGCTGGGGTCTTTCTGGCCGCTCCGCCTCTAGATGCCGGGTGGCAGGGAGCCGGTGGCGGTCGGCCATGTGAAGGTGGCCATCTTGGCCGGCCAGCGAGGGCTCTTCACGGCCTTCCCTCGGCGTCCCCGCCCGGCTCGTTGCCGGCCCCGGGAAATGTGAGGGGCGCCGGCCCACTTTCTAGTCGTTTCCTGGTGAATGGCTCTGCTGAAGATGGCCGGAAAGCAGATTAATGAGGGTGCTCCCATCGATTTAAACAATCGCCCTCTTCCCCGCTCCCCTGAGCTAAAGTTTCTGAGCGATCCTCACCCTTCGTGCTTCGTGGACTTAAAGTGGAGGCAGCGCTCCAGCCTTTCCCTCTAGAGAGAAAGGAGGCCGCTCCCAAGGCCGTCCTTGCCCTGTGGCCTTCCTGTGCCTTTGAAGGGCGGCGGGGCGGGGGGGGGCGGAATCGATGTTTCAATCCTCTGTTCAGGAGAATATGGAACAAACATTTCTTTTTTGGTGGGTGGGGGCTATTCGTTCCCTTGAATGTGCTTAAGCAGATCTCTCGACGGCGTGGAATGGGCTGTTTCATGAAGCTTTCACTTTAAAATGTCCACCTGCGTTTGTCCCAGTTTTGCCCAATAAAGGAATTACAGGGAAAAAGAGCGAAACAAAACTTGAGCCAGCAAGGAGTAAGAAGTCCCGTTTGGAGGGAGCCCGCCTTGGGGGCGGGGGTCTCTGCAGCTTGTTCTGGGGCTGGGCCTCAGTGCAGGTCTGGTCAGGGACTGGTGGCCTGGTGGCCCTGAGCGGAGCGCGTGACAAGAACGCCGGGTTTAATGAGGTTCTCAGGGAACGGCCTGCTCCGGACATGGGATGCACTTTACGCTGGGGAGGTGAAGGAGACCCCTAGTAACAGTCTCCAACTGCCTACTGCTGGAGGCAGTAGAACAAGGTGCGTTTCCAAGAACAATCCTCTCCGCCGGTGCAGGAGAAAAGGTGGGCTTTGCTAAAGGCTCAGCGGGAAACAAAGGAAGCACTTGGGCTGTGCTGGGGGCAACGACAAAGAAGATAAAGAAAGGGCTCATCCCCAGACTCACTGACCACATCCACGGTCGTTCAAAGCAGGCAGCAAGAAAAGGTTCGACCACAAAAGAGACATATTTTTATTCGTTGCTTTTTACTTTTCAAGCTAACCCTTCATGGGAAAGTAACTGTATAAGACTATTAATTTTTTTGTTATTTTTTAAAGCAGAATGCCAATTTATTAACTTACAATGAGTAATAAAATTGTCAACTGGAACAAAATGCGTGTGTAGGCTGGTCAGTGCATTATCTCCCAGCAGAAAAATCTATATGAGAAGCCAGAATATAATTAGAAGGTTGTTTTATTAGGGAGTCAGAACAAGGAGCGTGAAGTCAATGATTGGCTCATTAACTCCTGATACCCCTGTGCTACCAACTCCACAGTGGGGCTAGGCCTGCCAAGGAGATGAGAATCAGCTGTACATAGTTGCTTACCTACTTCTCTCACTTGTGAATAGTGTGTAGGTGTAATACAGTAAGAGTAAGGGTTTGGAGTCACGACCTCTCTGTGCATCAGTATCCTCGTTCTGTAAAATTGGAATATTAATAGTACATCATAGGATTGTTTCAAGGATTAAAATAGTGCAAGTAGAGTCTTTAGCACAGTATCTAGTACATAATTTGTTTTAATGCAAGCTGTAAAAAAATTAACTATATTTCCTATGAATTACTTTTCAGTGCTTTCAATTGCTGTCGGGATACAGACTAAAATCTCTACATACTCAAGTCCCCAGTGTGATTTGGCTGCTACTTCTGCAACCTTATCTTGTGCCACACTCTCCTTTCTGTGTTCTACTTGAATTTGTTTTTTAGTTAGTAGCAGTTAATTTTATTAATTGCATAGTATCAAAACAAAGCAGGACACATTTTCATTTATTTTATATTATTCGTATTGTCCCTTCCTCCCTTCCACAAAAATTTATGAGCACATCTGTGAGTCAGACCCAGGAGCAAATGCTATGACAATCCTGGTCTCTGCCCACTCGGCGCTCTAAATGTGGGGAGATGCCTGGCTAACTCCTTATCCTTCTCACTCCAGCTCAGCTACCACTTCCTGGATGAAGCCTTCATCTACACAGATTTGTCACAGGGGCCTGTGTTTTATTTCATGGCACTAAGTGCAGTTTCAAATTATAGATTTGGTGATTATTTGATGATGTCTCCAATTCCCAGTTAGGCCTGTAAGCTCCATGATAATGAGAAGGTGGACTGTTTTGCTCAAGCTTTGTTACTGAATGCCTGGCACACACAAGGTGCTAGAAATGTTCAGGAGGGAGAGACAAGAAAGGAAGGGAAGGAAACGAAAAGTGAATGAATATAAAGATGGCAGAAGGGGGCCGGGCGCGGTGGCTCACGCCTGTAATCCCAGCACTTTGGGAGGCCGAGGGCGGGTGGATCATGAGGTCCGGAGATCCAGACCATCCTGGCTAACACGGTGAAAACCCGTCTCTACTAAAAATACAAAAAATTAGCCGGGCGTGGTGGCGGGTGCCTGTAGTCCCAGCTACTTGGGAAGCTGAGGCAAGAGAATGATGTGAACCCCAGAGGTGGAGCTTGCAGTGAGCCGATACCGCACTACTGCACTCCAGCCTGGGCGACAGAGCAAGACTCCGTCTCAAAAAAAAAAAGATGGCAGAAGGAAGCAGAGAAATGAGAGACTCTGGCGATCATGTGAAATCGATGGAAAGAGGTCCTGCTTTGTTTTAGTCGTAAGCATTGTAATTAATAAAATTAAGACTTCTTTGTTAACAAGGAAGCACATGGCCATCCTGTTCTGACAGGAATAAGATTTCTGATTTCATAGATGAGTGTCCTACGGGTGAACTAAACCAGGAGAAATTGTTGGTTTATTTCCTGTTTATCGTTAATGAATTTGTAGAATGTGAAGTGTTGTAAAGCACGTAGGAAAAATCTAATCACTGCCTAAAGGCTTCAGATTTCTCAAGCCAGAGAACATTAATGTAGCAGTAACCCTACAAAAAAGGCAAAGTTGGGATTGGATAAAAATGGCATTTATGACTCAAACAGCAAATAAAATAACTCCTTATCAGCCTGTCAGTCATGGGGAGAGTTCCAGAAAACATTTACAGTGCAAGAAGCTGTTGATGTGGCAGGAGAAAAGAGGAAGGTGACAGTAGGGATAGCAAAGAGCAAGTGAAGGTGTGGAGATGTTGAGAAGGAGGCTCCTAGGCTGTGTGTTTTAAGAGCACCTTCTATGCGAAGACAGGCCAAGAAGAAAGAAATGTAGGCCACATGTCTCCAAATTTGTGCCAGTCCTTTAGGGCCAAAGCTTAGATATCTCGGATGGCCTGAGAGGCAAGCTAGTTCTAGTGGGATCAGAAACAAGTACTATGTGAACCCCCTCATTATTAGGCTTTTTGTATTTTGTTTTTATTTCTATGTTTTTCTCTTTTGATACTTAAATCTTTTTACAGTCCCAGTAAAGAAGTCCTGAATGGAAGAACAGATATGGTACAGTGAAGAAGACACTGAAGGAGATAATAATATGATGACAATAACTGCACTTTATTGTGACAGGCACTGTTGTAATATCTACTACTCACAACAGCTCTATTTCTCTTCCTGTTTTACAAATGAAGAAACTGGCATGTTATTCGTCCATGTCACACATCAAATCAGTAGTGGAGCTAGGGACTTGAGCCTGCTCTGACCTCTAAATTCATGCCCCTTCTTATAGCCAAACAATAAATACTGCATACTCCCTGAGGTCATTAATATTAACAATTTGGTTTATATCCTCCCGTTCCTTTTTCTGTGAACACACACGTACACATCTTACTATTCAGAGAAACATGGATTTTTTTTTCTCAACAGTTTTCATGACTGTCTCTCCAGGATACTATGTAGAGCTGTAAATCATTTCCTTCTCTTTTACTGTGGGAAAACATACACAGCATAAAATAAGTAGGTAGCTCACCAAGGAGAAAATGCAAATTGCAATAAACATATGAAAAAAATCTTCAACCTCGTTGATAGATGTGATGTTAATAACTGTGTGAATCTATATATGTTTTTATCCATGGTTCCTGGCTCATAACTCCCGTAGCCCTTGTTATACAGTGTTTTGTTATAATGTTGAGAGTGTTGGGACTCAGGAGCAGGCCTCAGGAAACAGAATCTCTCTGACTTTTTCCTGCCTCTCTTTCATCTGCCCCAAGGCAGGACTCTAATCTTGCCCTGCCCTTCTGATCATGAGTCATAAGACCCTCATTCCAGAGACGGTCCTGCCCCATACCCTGGGACAAGGAATGCTGAGAGGACTGGGTTCAGAGAGTTTCTGGAGAGCTGAACAGGTGGAGGCTGACAGGAAAGTGAATAAGAACTCATCCACGTGCCAGGAGGGTGGCACACCCCAACTCCATGGGAACAGAAGCTCCTACACTTGGGACACTTCCAGACCTCACCCTATGTATCTCTTCATCTGGTTGTTTGTTTGTATCCTTTAAAATAACCAGTAAAAATGAGCAAGTTCTTCCCTGAGTTCTATGAGCCACTCTAGCAAAAAAAAAAAAAAATTTTTTTTTGAGACAGAGTTTTGCTCTTCCACCCAGGCTGGAGTGAAGTGGCGAGATCTCAGCTCACTGCAGCCTCCACCCCCGAGTTCAAGTGATTCTGCTGCCTCAGCCTACGAGTAGCTAGGATTATAGGCGCCTGCCACCATGCCCCGCTAATTTTTGTATTTTTAGTAGAGACTGGGTTTTGCCATGTTGGCCAGGCTGGTCTCGAATTCCTGACCTCAGGTGATCTGCCCACCTCCGTCTCCCAAAGTGCTGGGATTACAGGTATGAGCCACCTGAGCCACCGTGCCCTGCCCACTCTAGCAAATTAATCAGACCTAAAGAGGAGGTGGTACCATGACTGTGGTCTGTATGGATCTTCACCTTTACTCTAGGGGCAGGAGATACTTGGGAATGCTGTCATCTGCTCTCCTTGCAGGTGGTCCGGTAGCTGGACAGACAGTGACCCTTGCTGGACAAGTACCTGGTTGATAAAATTGCTCAAAACCTGCAAATATACTACACATGGTCCACTGCTGTAGTGAAGTGCCAGGCCCCTGTACCCCAGTGACTTGAAACTTTTTAAATATCCGACAAAATCTATGGATCTCCCTAGAAATCACACACACACACGGACAAACATTTTATGTATAATTTCTGAAACTTAACCATATATTGCAAGTTAAGAATCCTTGCTAGGGCTGGTGCGGTGGCTCACGCCTGTAATCCCAGCACTTTGGGTGGCCAAGGTGGATCACCTGAGGTCAGGAGTTCGAGACCAGCCTGACCAACATGGTGAAACCCTGTCTCTACTAAAAATACAACAATTAGCTGGGCATGGTGGTGCATGCCTATAATCCCAGCTACTCGGGGGGCTGAGGCAGGAGAATCACTTGAACCTGGGAGGCGGAGGTTTCAGTGGAGCCAAGATCACACCACTATACTCCAGTCTGTCTGGACGACAGAGTGAGACTCCGTCTCAAAAAAAAAATTTAAAAAAAAAATCCTTGCTAGTATCTCTCATAAATTTAAATTCACATTCCCTAGTATTCTGCAGTCCCACCTCTAGAAAGCTATTCTAGTCCAGGCACGGTGGCTCATGCCTGTAATTCCAGCACTTTGGGTGGCCAAGGTGGGTGGATCACTTGAGGTCAGGAGCTCGGGACCAGCCTGACCAACATGGTGAAACCCCGTCTCTACTAAAAATACAAGAATTAGCTGGGTGTGGTGGTGGCGCCTGTAATCCCAGATACCTGGGAGGCTGAGGCAGGAGAATCACTTGAAACCTGGAGGTGCAGGTTGCAGTGAGCCGAGATCGCGACACTGCGCTCTAGCCTGAACAACAAGAGTGAAACTCTGTCAAAAGAAAAAGAAAGATAAAGAAAGGAAGGGGCCGGGCGCAGTGGCTCACGCTTGTAATCCCAGCACTTTGGGAGGCCGAGGCGGGTGGATCACGAGGTCAAGAGATTGAGACCAGCCTGGCCAACATGGTGAAACCCCGTCTCTACCGAAAATACAAAAAATTAGCCGGGTGTGGTGGCACATGCCTGTAATCCCAGCTACTTGGGAGGCTGAGGCAGGAGAATCGCTTGAACCTGGGAGGCAGAGGTTGTGGTGAGCCGATTTTGCGCCATTGTACTCCAGCCTGGGCAACAAGAGCGAAACTCTGCCTCAAAAAAAAAAAAAACAAAAAACCAAATTTATATATTTTGGATATGGAGTCTCGTTTTGTCACCCAGGCTGGAGTACAGTGGTGCAATCTCAGCTTACTGCAACCTTTGCCTCCCAGGTTCAAGTGATTCTGGTGCCTCAGCCTCCCAAGTAGCTGCGATTACAGACGCCCACCACCACAACTGACTAATTTTTTGTATTTTTAGTAGAGACGGGGTTTCACTATGTTGGCCAGGCTGGTCTCAAACTTCTGATCTCAAGTGATCTGCCCGCCTCAGCCTCACAAAGTGCTGGGATTACAGGCATGAGCCACCATGCCCAGCCACAAGTGTATATTTTTTTGGTTCATAGAATAAATTCTGGGAATCTGCATGCCAAACTTTACAATGAGTATCTCTGTGGGTGGGATTTGTACTTTTCCTGTACTAACTCGTGTTATTTGAAATTGTAAAAATTTGTAAGAATTATTTCTGCAAGTTAACCAAAAAAGATTAGCAGCAAATGTGAGTTATCTCTAGGGTATGGAGTGTGGTGAATAAGCAGGCTATAGGAGCCAGGCAGCAGTGGTTCATCCTAGTGAGCTCCCCCCGTGCAAGGAAAGCAGGGTTTTTTTTTTTTGAGACATGGTCTTTCGGTATGTAGTGTTGCAATCTTGGCTTACTGCAACCTCCTAGGCTCAAGCAATCCTCCCACTTCATCTTCCCTGGTAGCTGGAACCACAGGTGCATGCCACCACGCCTGGCTAATTTTTATATTTTTTGTAGATAGAGGGTTTCACCATATTGCTCAGGTTGGTCTCGAACAACTGAGCTCAGGCGAGCTGCCTACCTCGGCCTCCCAAAGTGCTGGGACTATAGGCATGAGCTATCATGCCTGGCCAAAGCAAGAATTTTCTATGGCACACCTTCTATGGGGAAGCTCCCAAATACCAGATAACCTGCCTCAGAGGTGCCATTACCACCGCAGAGCCCTCTGTGAAAAGAAGGACGCCAACCCATGCTTCATTGTGTTGATTCTTCTGAAGTCATTTGTCACCTGATGGACCACTGAACTTTTTATTTTATAAATGTGCAAAGTATACACAATAGACACCCCCACCTCCACACATATCGTAGATACTGTCACAGTCCCAGCCTAAGCTTCAGTGTCCTGAGATACTCTATATCCAGGGGCAATACTGTCCTAGGCATTCCTTTAGTTTGAGAATCTTACTTGGAGATTGGACTACACTCATGGTGTCTGCAGTCTGGCTGGGCCTTGGGAACTATGTGTCATAAGTTACGTGATGGGTAGCCCTTGTGGGCGTGGCCTGGTGTGTACAGACTCTGCGCTCTCCCTGGAACCCTGCCCATGCCAGGCCTACTGCTGCCACCAACACTGGCACTGCCAGGTTCTGCCTCTTGGCCTCCTGCCATGATTTTTTTTTTTTTTTTGAGACAGAGTTTTGCTCTTGTTGCCCAGGCTGGAGTGCAGTGGTGAGATCTCGGCTCACTGCAACCTCTGCCTCCCGGGTTCAAGCGATTCTCCTGCCTCAGCCTCCCGAGTAGCTGAGATTACAGGCATGCGCCACCATGCCTGGCTAATTTTTGTATTTTTAATAGAGACGGGGGTTTCACCATGTTGGCCAGGCTGGTCTCGAACTCCCGACCTCAGGTGATCCGCCCGCCTTGGCCTTCCAAAGTGCTGGGATTACAGGCGTGAGCCACCGCGCCCGGCGAAAATAAATATTTTGAAAGCAGACAAGGAACATGGACAGACAATAAAGAGGGAGAAGAGGAATCCCTCAGATGGGAGATTATGGTTTGTTCTGACATAGGACAACCTTTTTTTTTTAGCTGCATTAATGAAAGCATTGTGACCAAATTGTTTGTTTTTTCTGAAGACCACCAGGGAAGCATCCTGGAAGATGAAGAGGAGATAAGAGACTAGAGTCGAGGGGACCAGTAAGAAGATTTCTGCAACAGAGCAGGGCTCAAATTTAAGAGGTGATGGTGGGGGTGGAGGGGCAGCCCCAGATAGGAAAAGTTATTGAAAAGACAAACTGACAGCGCTGGTGCCTGATTGGATGAGACGAATGAGAAAGAAGGAGGGATTAAGGAGACAGCCCAGGAGTTTGCCTTGGGTGGCTGAGTGGATGGCGATTCTGCCCAAGGGAACACTCAGAAGGAGAGAGAGAGTTCAAGACCAGAAAAGGGTGGGGAAGAAACTAATGAGTTCAGCTTTGAGAATAATAAGTTGAGGCGAGGCACAGTGGCTCACACCTGTAATCCCAGCACTTTGGGAGGCCGAGGCGGGCAGATCACCTGAGGTCATGAGTTTGAGACCAGCCTGACCAACATGGTGAAACCGTGTTTCTACTAAAAATACAAAAAATTAGCTGGCCGTGGTGGCATGAGCCTGTAATCCCAGCTACTCAGGAGACTGGGGCAGGAGAATCGCTTGAACCCGGGAGGTGGAGGTTGCAGTGAGCCAAGATCGCGCATTGCACTCCAGCTTGGGTGACAAGGGCAAGACTCTGTCTCAAAAAAAAAAAAAAACCCGGGCGTGGTGGCTCACACCTGTAATCCCAGCACTTTGGGAGGCGAGACAGGTGGATCACCTGAGGTAGGGAGTTCGATACCAGCCTGACCAACATGGAGAAACCCGGTCTGTAATAAAAATTAGAAATTAGCCAGATGTGGTGGTGTATGCCTGTAATCCCAGCTGCTCAGGAGGCTGAGGCAGGGGAATCACTTGAACCTGGGAGGCGGAGGTTGCAGTGAGCCGAGATTGCACCATTGCACTCCAACCTGGGCAACAAGAGCGAAACTCCATCTCAAATAAAAATAAAAATAATAAATAAAAATAAAAAAAGAAAATGATAAGTTGAGGAACATGCTGCATGTGAACACATTGAGTAGATCTATGGATCTAGTGCTCCAAGAATTCTGGGTTGAAGATGGATGAGGTAGATGAGACGTGGAGCAGTTTGCTTTTGAAGACAGCAACATCAGAGAAAGTGGCAGTTGAAACTCGATATGAGGAAATTGTGTAGACCAAATGAGTGGGACTCTAGAGATCACCTACCCTTAAGGGTTGGGTGGAAGAAGAGGAACCCGGCAGTAAGGCTGAGAAGGAGTGATCAGACCCGGGAGAGGAAAACCAGGAGGGAGTGTGGTCACAGATGACTGTTCTGTGCTCCTGGACACTGGGACTACAGGTGTGTGCCACGACGCCCGGCTAATTTTTGTATTTTTCTGTAGAGATGGAGGTCTTGCCATGTTGCCTAGGCTGGTCTTGAATGCCTGGGCTCAAGCAATCCGCCTGCCTCAGCCTTCCAAAGTGTTGGGATTACAGGCGTGAGCCACCATGCCCAGCCAAGAATGACCTTTTAAATGGTTAGACTTGAACATGAACTTCCTGGTGAAACTATGATCACATACATCATGACTGCAGACAGAAGGGGCAGGTAGGGCTCCCTGCCCTTCTCCCCTCCCAGTGGAACTGCCTTCTTTCCTGAAAGCAGCCTCCTGTAACCTCTGTGGGCTCCTTCACAGTAGGCAAATTACAAAGCGTTTCTGTCAGGAGCTTCCTTCCAGTTCTCTCCCTTCACTCTGGGACCCTCTCCTCTCCACCCCAGGATGTCTGTCCTGCATTGCTCTCTCCTTCCAATGTCTCAATACCTTGGCCTGCTTGGAACATGACTCTGGTGGGGACAGGGTGGGGGAAAGGGTAGCCATGGCAGATCTGACCCCCCAGGTAGCCAAGGGTCCTTTTAGATTATCCTAAAGTTTGTGTTTTGTTTGTGTTTAGACAAAAACCGTGAGGCAGGAGCAATGACATTTGCAGAGCGCACTGTAGGAGAGAAAATGCAGGAGAAATCCTTCTCTAGCTCTATCTGTCCAATTTGTAACTTTAGATCTCAGAAAGATGAAAAGCCCAGACAAATAAATCTGGGTTGCTGAATGCAGAAAAAGGTGTTTGTTAGGAGAAGCAAAGAGCTGCCGACCTTGCAGGGTACACTGTGCTGCTGGCCCTGGCACAAGATGCTTTATCTCTCCATCGGCGCCTGAGGCCTAAGCTTGGTGACTGCAGAATCACAAAAAAGGCAGTGACTGAGCTTAGCCTAGAAGGCTGTGGAGTGCTGGGCCTGCTGCCTCCCCATCCCTCTGCCCTGCCTCTCGCTCTCTCTGCTCCATTTCCTGCCTCAGAACCCTGCTCTCTCCTCTTGTCTCTTTTGGTTCCTCTATTTATATATTTATGTTTTTGGAAGAGAGCTAGAGGGAATCTAAGGTTTAGGGAGCTGCACAACTTATGGGCAGATCCCGGAAGCCTGGCTCTCCTCCACCCCAGCAGCCAAAATTCATGTCTTTTCTTTCTTTTCCTGTGCTGGACAGAGCCAAACACACACTAACAGTGTTAACACGATAAATATCAGCAGTCCTGACCTTTCTCTGTGGATCCTGGAGGCTCGCTGACTCTCAAGCTCTGAGTTGCTTGTGCTTAAAGTGGATTAGCACTTACCGTTGGCTGCAGGGCCCCGCACTGGGGTTTGATGGGAATCAAAATAGAGATTACCTTATTTGACTTAAAAAAAAATTTCCACTTGAAAGATAGAATTCCCCAGAGAAATCCACTGGAGCTTATACATATACAACTTTAAATTGGATTTTAAAAATAGTTTGCCAGCTGTTTGCTAGGTCGTGCTTTAGGTTCTTGTGCCTGATTGATGTTGGGTCCTTTGGGAAACAAGGCCAAGAGGGGATTGAGGGGCTGCCAAGCCTGCAGGGTCCTGGATGCCTGGGGACTTTCCCAGGAGCCCTGGTAGCTGTTGCCAGGGCCTTTAGAAGCTCTCAGATCCTGGCACCAAGGTCTGCCTCTCACCCAGAGAAAATGACCACAGAGCTCGAACCACCTCCCCCAGACCTCACCTCATCCCTGCACTGCCCTTCTCAGCCAAGGTCCAAAAGAAAAGAAACGAAGGAGGACTGTTCTCAGCTGGATGGATCTTTCACACTCTGTGCGGCTAAATGTTTATTTTAGTTCCTTGTATGATCTTCAGGTGACCTTTCATCCATTCCCCCTCTGCCTGACCTTTCATCCATCTCCTTCCTCTATTGCTACCTGACTGCTATTCATCGCTCAGGTCTCAGCCAGAGTGTCACCTTCTCAGGGAAGCATGAGGGGCAGCAGAGTGGGGTGGTCAGGAACACCAGTGTGTCAGGCTTTGAATCCTGGCTCAGCACTTACAAGCTGTGTGACCTTATGGATGGTCACTCGACCCCTCTGTGCCTATCAATTTCCTCTTCTGTGAAATGGGGATCATGATAACACCTACCTCATTAGGATTGTTGCAAGGTGAGGATCCAGTGAATTCCTACGTGTTGTATGGAATATGTAAAATGCTTAGAATATGGCCTGCCATGCAACAAACATCTGCTCTTATTACTCTCTAAAGCAGGGGGTCCCCAATCCGCCACCCCAATACCAGTCTGTGCCCTGTTAGGAACCAGGCTACACATTGGGAGGTGAGCACAGGCCAGTAAGTAAAGCTTTATCTGTATTTACAGCCACTCCCCATGGTTTGCGTTACCACCTGAACTCTGCTTTTTGTCAGCTCATCAGCAGCACTGGATTCTCATAGGAGCTGGAACCCTATTGTGAACTGAGCACGTGAGGGCTCCAGGTTGTGTGCTCATTATGAGAATCTAATGCCAGATGATCTATCACTGTCTCCCATCCTCCCCAGATGGGACCATCCAGTTGCAAGAAAATAAGCTCAGGGCTCCCACTGATTCAACATTATGGTGGGTTGTATATTATTTCATTACATAGTACAATGTAATAATGATAGAAATAAAGTGCCCAGGCTGGGCGTGGTGGCTCACGCCTGTAATCCCAGCACTTTGGGAGGCTGAGGCAGGTGGATCACAAGGTCAGGAGATTGAGACCAGCCTGGCCAACATGGTAAAACCCCATCTCCACTAAAAATACAAAAATTAGCTGGGTGTGGTGGCATGCACCTGTAGTCCTAGCTACACAGGAGGCTGAGGCAGGAGGATCACTTGAACCCAGGAGGTGGAGATTGCAGTGAGCCAAGATCACGGCACTGCGCTCCAGCCTGGCAACAGAGTGATAGTCCATCTCAAAAAAAAAAAAAAAGGAAGGAAGAAAGTGCACAATAAGTGTAATGTGCTTGAATCATCCACAAACCATCCCCCTTACCAACCTGTCTATGGAGAAATTATCTTCCACACTGGTTCCTGGTGCCAAAAACTTTAGGGACCACTGCTTGCTCTAAGGTACGTATCCCAGTGGGAGTGGTGGCTCACGCCTGTAATCCAAGCACTTTGGGAGGCCGAGGTAGGATCAGTTGAGTCCAGGAGTCCAAGACCAGTCTGGGCAATACAGCGAGACCCCATCTCTATAAAAAATACAATAAATAAATGAAATACATGTCCCAAGGCCCAGTTGCCTGTGGCTGCCCTGTGCTCCTCCAGCCTCCAGTGCTTTTGCTGTGCAGCATCTGTCCTTGTTTATCTTTATTGCCTGGTTTATGAGATGCTGAAGAAGTATTTGTGACTACAATAATGAATGAATTTTTTTTCTTTTTTTGAGACAGAGTTTGGCTGGAGTGCCAGTGGCATGATCTCACTGCAACCTCTGTCTTCTGGGTTCAAGCGATTCTCCTGCCTCAGCCTCCCGAGTAGCTGGGATTACAGATGCCTGCCACCATGCCCAGCTAATTTTTGCATTTTTTGTAGAGATGGGGTTTCACCATTTTGGCCAGGCCTTGTACTCCTGACTTCAGGCAATCTGCCCGCCTTGGCCTCCCAAAGTGGTGGGATTACAGGTGTGAGCCACTGTGCCTGGCCTAAATGAAATATTCTTAAAAATTGCTAGGCTGGGTGTGGTGGCTCACACCTGCAATCCCGGCACTTTGGGAGACGGGGGTAGGTGGATCGCCTGAGGTCAGGAGTTCGAGACCATCCTGGCCAACATGGTGAAACCCCATCTCTACTAAAAATGCAAATATTAACTGGGCACAGTAGTGAGCACCTGTAGTCCCAGCTACTCAGGAGACTGAGGCAGGAGAATTGCTCGAACCTGGAGGGCGGAGGTTGCAGTGAGCTGAGATGGCACCACTGCACTCCAGCCTAGGCGACAGAGTGAGACTCCATCTCAAAAAAAAAAAAAAAATTGCTAAAAGACAAATGTGATCCAGGAGACAGAAACTCGGGCACTTGGGTCATTTTTCTCCATCTATATTTGCTCTATATGTAAACTTGGTCCTTTGTTTTGTTTGTTTGTCTGACTGTTAAAGAGAGAGTTGATGAGTTTTGAGTTCTGGGATTAGGAAGATAAAGTTTTGTAATTGCATTTTTTGCAAGAGACCTCTGCCATATCTAGTTTTTCAAAATTTAATTAAACATTAAATGCTTGCAAAAGAAGAGATCACATGAACAGAGTATAAAAACTGGACACCCTACTACCCACACCCAGTTTAAGATACAGATTACAACCAACACCATTAAAGCCCTTTTGCATGCCCTTCTCCATCCCAGCTCCCTTCTAAATTTTGTTTATACTTATCTTGCTTTTCTTCATAATTTTATCTCCAAAATATGCATCTGTAAACAATATGCTGTTTTGCATGCTTTTGAACATTATATAAAATAAATCATACTGCATGTATTCTTCAGTTTGCTATTCTCACCTCTCTACATGATGTATGTGACATCTCTTTGCTGCAGCTGTAGCTGTCTAATATTCCACTGTGTGACCCTTCTGCTGTTTTCTTCTCCATTCTCCTATCAATGGACATTTGAGTTGTTTGCCATTTTTTTTTTTTTTTTTTTTGAGACAGGGTCTTGCTCTATCATTCAGGCTGGAGTGCAGTGGCAGGATCATGACTCACTGCAACCTCTGCCTCCCAGGTTCAAGTGATCCTCCCACCTCAGCCTCCCAAGTAGCTGGGACCACAGGCGTGTGCCACCATGCCCGGCTAATTTTTTTTTTTTAGACACAGGGTTTCACCATGTTGGTCTCAAACTCCTGGACTCAGTGATCCACCTACCTTGGCCTCCCAAAGTGCTGGGATTATAGGCGTGAGCCATTATACCTGGCCTTGAGATTTTTTGCTATTACTGGCAAGTGCTGCTATTTTTTTTGTTTATTTGTTTGTTTTTCTGAGATGGAGTCTCGCTCTGTCACCCAGGCTGGAGTGCAGTGGCACAATGTTGGCTCAGTGTAACCTCCACCCCCAGGTTCAAGTGATTCTCCTGCCTCAGCCTCCCGAGTAGCTGGGATTATAGGCACCCGCCACCATGCCCGGCTAATTTTTGTATTTTTAGTAGAGACGGGGTTTCACCATGTTGGCCAGACTGGTCTCGAACTCCTGACCTTGTGATCCACCCGCCTTGGCCTCCCAGAGTGCTGGGATTACAGGCATGAGCCACTGTGCCTGGCCACGCAAATGCTGCTATGAACATTTTTGTGTGTGACTACTGGGGTCCATGGTCAAGAGTTTCTCTGGGGATATTTCTGGGTCCTAAAGTTTGCACATTGTCAACTTTATGATGTTCGATTGATTTTCCGGAGGAGTTCTCCATCTTTCCATGTAGTCCCAAGCCTCAGGTCCTGCTGCATTCATCTTTGGGGTCTATCAGACCTGTTGGAAAGGGACTCTGAGGTAGGGCCAGGGAGAAGCTTGTCAGCTTGTACCACAGTGGCCACACTTCTGGGAGCAAAAGGTGACAACTTGGCCTAGGTGATTCGGGGGATCTCCTCTGTGGTGTTCTCTCCATCTCACAGGCACCACTCAGAGCCATACAGACAAGAGCAAACTCTGTTGACCCAAAGCCAAAACATCCCAGTGAAAACTAAACAGGTATCTGGAAACAAGCAGTGTTTTTTACTAATCCACTTATTTTCTTTTCAAGCTAATAAAGGTTTTAATATTTCCTCAACTAAGTGAAATTGGAATTTTAAAAAATTAATTTCCTTATTATAGCTTGCCTTTAAAAATCATTGCTTTGGCTGGGCACAGTGGCTCATGCCTGTAATCTCAACACTTTGGAAGGCCAAGGTGGGAGGATCACTTGAACCCAGGAGCTTGAGACCGGCCTGGGCAACATAGTGAGACCCTCGTCTCAATTTTTAAAAAAGTCATTGTTTAGCTGGGCATGGTGGCTCATGCCTGTAATCCCAGCTACTTGGGAGGCTGAGACAGGAATTGCTGGGACCTGGAGGTTGCAGTGAGCCAAGATTGCACCACTGTACTTCAGCCTGGGAGTCAAAGCAAGACTCCATCTCAAAAAAACAACAACAACAACAACAAAAAAACAAAAAAAACTCATTGTTTTAAAATTCAAAATTGTCTTGATGGTAGTAGGCTTTCAATAAATATTAAACTTTTTTGAGCATTTTGTTACTTCAGTCAGCAGGATTGTTCAGGGATCAATTTGCCAAAGCCAAAAGTAGAAATCCTTTCTTCTATTTTTTCTACTGTATGCATTGTCTTTATAATAATAATTTAAAAGAAGGATATATGGGCCGGGGGCGGTGGCTCACGGTTGTAATCCCAGCACTTTGGGAGGCCGAGGCGGGCGGATCACGAGGTCAGGAGATCGAGACCACGGTGAAACCCCGTCTCTACTAAAAATACAAAAAATTAGCCGGGCGTGGTGGCGGGTGCCTGTAGTCCCAGCTACTCAGAGAGGCTGAGGCAGGAGAATGGCGTGAACCTGGGAGGCAGAGCTTGCAGTGAGCCAAGATTGCACCACTGCGCTCCAGCCTGGGCGACAGAGCGAGACTCCGTCTCAAAAAAAAAAAAAGAAAAATAAATAAATAAATAAATAAATAATAAATAAATAAAAATAAAAAATAAAAGAAGGATATAATAGTGAAAACTAATGAATGAATCCCTAAGGCCTTTCGTGACTTTTTCCTGGAAACTGACCTATTTGGACACTGTCAGCTTGATAGGGTATCCTGGCATAACTTTTCTGTCTAGGAAGGAGCTCAGTTTATTGACCATTCATACATCCTTTTGAGAAGGCACATTGATCCTTCAAGAAAATGATCCTCCAGAAATTGTGATTGGTACAATTTGTAAGCAAAGCGTCTTGTTAAAATCAGTAAGTTAGGCCGAGAGTGGTGGCTTATGCCTCTAATCCCAGTACTTTAGGAGGCTGAAACAGATGGATCACTTGAGGCCAAGAGTTCAAGATCAGCCTGGCAACATGAAAAAACTCCATCTCTACTAATACAAAAATTAGTCGGGCATGATGGCCCATGTCTGTAATTCAGCTACTCAGGAGGCTGAGGCACAAGAACCACTTGAATCTGGGATATGGAGGTTGCAGTGAGCCAAGATTATACCACCATACTCCAGCCTGGGTGACAGAGCAAGACTCTGTCTCCAAAAAAAAAAAAAACAACAACAAAAAACCCAAAAACAGTAACTTATAGAAATAAGCTAGTATTGTGCAGAAACCTAGTTACACCTTGCCTAAGCTAAAATCTTAGTCACCTTTGGGTCACTAGCACATTCTTTTTCTCCTATCACATGCAGTCATAAAATCTTGCCAATTCATCTTTTCTGATGTTTCTCCTGCCCATTCCTTCATTGTTTTGGGGTCTTTTCCACGTCATGCCTATACCAAAAGGGACTGAAACTTAAAAGTTCCCTGTCTGAGTTCCTCCCCATTCTAACTCACCATTCCTGGATTAATCTTTTCTTTCTTTTTTTTTTTTTTTTGAGACGGAGTCTCGCTCTGTCGCCCAGGCTGGAGTGCAGTGGCGCAATCTCGGCTCACTGCAAGCTCCGCCTCCCGGGTTCACGCCATTCTCCTGCCTCAGCCTCTCCGAGTAGCTGGGACTACAGGCGCCTGCCACCAGGCCCGGCTAATTTTTTTGTATTTTTAGTAGAGACGGGGTTTCACTGTGGTCTCGATCTCCTGACCTCGTGATCTGCCTGCCTCGGCCTCCCAAAGTGCTGGGATTACAAGCGTGAGCCACCGCGCCCGGCTGGATTAATCTTTAAAATATAAAAACTAGGCCGGGCGGGGTGGCTCATGCCTGTAATCCTAGCACTTTGGGAGGCTGAGGCGGGCGTATCACCTGAGGTCAGGGGTTCGAGACCAGCCTGGCCAACATGCCAAAACCCCATCTCTACTAAAAATACAAAAATTAGCCGGGTGTTGTAGCGTGCGCCTGTAGTCCCAGCTGCTCCAGGGACTGAGGCAGGAGAATTGCTTAAACCTGGGGGCAGAGGTTGGAGTGAGCTGAGATCGTGCCACTGCACTCCAGCCTGGCCAATAGAGCAAGACTCCATCTCAGAAAAAAATAAATAAATAAAAATAAAAACTAAAAGAATAGCAACAACAAAACTCACATCTAAAAACTGTTTTTCTCATGATGCCTCGCTTCTTCTCCACTCTCAAACTCATTGGCTTCCACAGAGTAAAATTCAGAACATTTAGCCAAGGCACATAAATCTCTCCCCAAACTCCTTTGGCTCCTATGGCCATCCCTGCAGAAGCTTACACAATCACACCCCATTTGAAGCACAGTTTCAGGGCTCAGGACCCCTGAAGCTGGTGAAAGACTCTGGGTTTCAAGTGCCTGCTCTGTGACAAGACTCTGCCTTCCCAGGTTATCACCCCCTCTCTGCACTCCCAGCCCCCCAACATGCCACGTTCTTCAGACACATCCAGCCAGTCTTGGCCTCCGCAGCTTCATTTTCTTTTTGTTTCTTTCTTTTTTTTTTTTGAGACGGAGTCTCTCACTCTGTTGCCCAGGCTGGAGGGCAGCCGCGTGATCTCGGCTCACTGCAACCTCCGCCTCCTGGATTCAAGTGATTCTTCTGCCTCAGCCTTCTGAGGAGCTGAGATTACAGGGACGCGCCAGCACGCCCCCCTAATTTTTGTATTTTTAGTAGTGACAAGGTTTTACCATGTTGGCCAGGCTGGTCTTGAACTCCTGACCTCAGGTTATCCGCCCATCTCAGCCTCCCAAAGTGCTGGGATTACAGGCATGAGCCATCATGCCCTGCCACAGCTTGACTTTGGGCATCTCCCTGCCCAGAACCCACCACTCTGCTGTTTCCAGGTCCCAACCACGTTTCAGGGCCTCTTCTCATCTAAACCTTCTCTGACTACATTGGCCTTTGTGCATCTCCCCTTCCTCTTGACTTCTGTCCTGGCCCAGAAAATACAGGTCATTCTGTGCAGGCTGCCCAACTGGATTGCCAGCCCCCACAGGGCAGGGATGATGGCGATCAGGTGGGGCAGGCCCTTCCGCATCTTCTTTGCCCATAGGTGTTGCCTTTCAGGACATGATGGTGAACATGATCATGCAGGAAAAATAAATAAATGAAAAACAAACATTGATACAAGAATCATTCTCTCTTTTTCTATTACAGATTAGGCCCTCCTTCTGTCTCCCCCCACCCTCGCCCCCCACCCCCAATCTGCTACAAAATACCCAGTATAACTCCTTTATCCTGTCGTGTGTAAAATAAGGAAGCTAAATTCTAGAGAATAGAGAAGTTGAAAAAGTAAACTAATACATTTCCTTTAATGACTCAGCCCAGGAAAGGTAAAAAACAACTTGGACTTGAGACAGAAGGTCTTTAGCTGCTGACGGAGGTGATCCAGGCACTTCCGAGGCTGTGCAGGAAGGGCCGAAGCCGGTGCCTGGGAGAGCCGGATAGGTTTCTGCTGCTAAACCAAGTCTGCAGGGTGAGTTGATAAAGGAACGCTGATTCCCAAAGAAACTAAGGGTGCCAGGTCGGACCTCTGTCACCATCTCTGAAATACCAGTGGGTTAATATTGCATAAGCACGAATGCTTTTTAAAAAATGCACATACACACACATATATATGTCTATACAATATTTTTTTTGTAGCTGGAGTGTGAGGAGTGGGAATCTTGTGAATCTGTAGGGTGCTGAGCAGAGTCCCCATGTGATTTGGGACCTGTAGTGCCATGACACTCACCTCACAATAGCACAAGCTTCTTGTTCTGAAGGGTAGATAAACGATGTTTAAAGGAAGAGTATTGCTTTATTTTACACCTTTGTGTTTTGTTTGTTTGTTTGTTTGTTTGTTTTTTTTCTGAGACGGAGTCTCGCTCTGTCGCCCAGGCTGGAGTGCAGTGGCGCAATCTCGGCTCACTGCAAGCTCCGCCTCCCGGGTTCACGCCATTCTCCTGCCTCAGCCTCTCTGAGTAGCTGGGACTACAGGCGCCCGCCACCACGCCCGGCTAATTTTTTGTATTTTTAGTAGAGACAGGGTTTCACCGTGGTCTCGATCTCCTGACCTCGTGATCCGCCCGCCTCGGCCTCCCAAAGTGCTGGGATTACAAGCGTGAGCCACCGCGCCCGGCCTATTTTACACCTTTGTTTTACAAAAATATGATAAAGGGAGAACAAATATTATTCTGGGAAGGACTTTTCTGTGAGAGGAGTAAAACCACCCATCCTAATTCATGGGCTACACCGCAAGTATCTAGTTGTCTTTAAAGGAGTGAAAAAAAATCTGCTTGGTGTTATTTTTTTCCCCTACATTCCTGCCCCTTCATCCTGCCTATCTCTGCAAAACCTATTCCACCCCCACACCGCCCCCCCCCCTTTTTTTTTTTTTTTTGTAGACAGAGACTGGCTTTGTCGCCCAGGCTGGAGTGCAGTGGCACTATTTCGGGCCACTGCAACCTCTGTCTCCTGGATTTGAGCGATTCTCCTGCCTCACCCTCCTGAGTAGCTGGGACTACAGGCCCACACCACCACACCCAGATAATTTTTGTATTTTTGATGGAGATGGGGTTTCATCATGTTGGCCAGGCTGGTCTCAAACTCCTGACCTCAGATGATCTGCTCAAGTTGGCCTCCCAAAGTGCTAGGATTATCGGCGTAAGCCACCATGCCAGGCCAAAACCTATTTTCTTAAAAATCTACTTTCACCTTGGGATTGTTTTTTTTTTGAAATGGAATCTTGCTCTGTCGCCCAGGCTGGAGTGCAGTGGCGTGATCTCGGCTCACTGCAACCTCCACCTCCCAGGTTCAAGCAATTCTCCTGCCTCAGCCTCCCGAGTAGCTGGGATTACAGGCGCCCGCCACCAAGCCCAGCTAATTTTTACATTTTTAGTAGAGGTGGGGTTTCACCATGTTGGCCAGTCTGGTCTCGAACTCCTGACCTCAGGTGATCCACCACCTCCCCCCGACCCCCGCCCCCAGTCTCCCAAAGTGCTGGGATTACAGGCTGAGCAACCTTGCCTGGTCTTACCTTGGTATTGTTTTGCTAAAAAATGCACAGTTGTCTTTTTCTTAATGCAAACTTTATCAAGCTTGACTTTGAAGACCTGGGCAGCCCACCCAGTCCTACCTTCCTAGGGTCATTTGCCCCACCCCACAACCAGCCTCCTCCCTGCACAGGTGCCATGTCCCGTCTCGGACCCAGGCTCCACTTGAGGCTCAGCCTCTCCCTTGCATCCTGAAAAGCTCTTTGTGTGAACTGCACTAATTTTCCTCATGTTACACTGAGCTCCCTAGCTATAGAGTAAAGTCCTTGAAGGCAAGACGTTTGTCTTACTCACCCCTGAGCTCACTTCTGTGTCTAGACCGTAGCCAACATAGCATGGCTAAAACCTCTTAACTGCTAGGTCAGGGTGGGTGTGGTGGCTCATGCCTATAATCCCAGCACTTTGGGAGGTCGAGGTGGGTGGATCACCTGAGGTCAGGAGTTCGAGACCAGCCTGGCCAACATGATGAACGCTCATCTCTACAAAAAATACAAAAATTAGCTGGGTGTGGTAGCACACACCAGTAGTCTCAGCTACTCGGGAGGATGAGGCAGGAGAATCGCTTGAACCCAAGAGGCGGAGGTTGCAGTGAGCCAAGATCTCGCCACTGCACTCCAGTCTAGACGACAGAGTGAGACTCGGTTCTTAAAAAAAAAAAATTGCTAGGTCAATTCAGTTGGGACTTCTGGCCCTTCTTCTGCCTGGTCCCTCACTGTCTTCCTCAAAGACTTAGGGCCATTCCCCTGTGAATCTCAAATCAGGGCAGCCCTCGGTGCCTCCTCTCCATATCTTAATCAGATAAGAATAATCAGAGATGACAGTATTTAAAGAAGCCTTGGGGGATCAATTACAAATAGCCCAATTTCAGTTACAAAGGACTTTCACTTTGATCTCATATTTAAGTGAGAGACTCTCACCTGAATACAGACCTGATAAAAAAACATTAGAAGGATTAAATGCTTTGCTTAGGGTCACACAGAATGCATCAAAACTTGCACTTAAAGTGGGGACCTATCTTTTAAATCTAGCAATATATTTTTTCCAGTACCATATCTTGGTAGCCAATGGCGATAACGAAGCTGTTTTTGTTTTTCTAAAATGAAAAATATGCTAATGTCTTTATTTAGAGTTTTTCTAATAAAATACAAATCATTACTACCCTGTTGGGTGCAAAATATTAAAAATGTTTTTATCTTAGCTGTCTTATCTGCCTGAGTTTGGGATAGATTTTAGGATTTAATATTATTGAGTCATGTAATATGATTATGTTTATCAGGGTGAAATCTAGTTTAGCCTTTTGGGTACTCAATAAAAACCATTGTGAATTTTAGAAAAACTGCTTAAAGTTCATATTTGAGCAGTTGCGTATTGGCAGCAGCATCTTGATATAAAAGACAACTTGTTATTTTTAGGCATTCTGGAATTGTGAAACTTAGAAAGCACATTATCTTTTTTTTTAAATAAGATTATGTTTGTTTAGTGCTTTATATCTATTATAATCCTTATGAAAGCCCCATGAAGCAAGTGTGTAAGAACTGGCATTTTAGGCTGGGCGTGGTGGCTCACACCTGTAATCCCAGCACTTTGGGAGGCCAAGGTGGGCAGATCACTTGAGGTCAGGAGTTCGAGAGCAGCCTGACCTAAATGGTGAAATCCCGTCTCTACTAAAAATACAAAAATTAGCTGGGCGTGGTGGCAGATGCCTGTAATCCCAGCTACTCAGGAGGCTGAGGCAGGAGAATCACTTGAACCTGGAGGGTGGAGGTTGCAGTGAGCTGAGATCTTGCCACTGCACTCCAGCCTGGGTCACAGAGCAAGACTCCATCTCAAAAAAACCCAAAAATAATAAAAATAAAAATAAATTTTTTAAAAATAAAAAAATTGAAAATAAATAAAGATGAAGAAACCAAAGCCACAGGGCCTAAGTGGTGTGACCAGGGTCACTGGACTCATTGGTGGCTGCATTGGTCAGGGTCTTGGCAAGAAACAGAGGGCACACTCCAGTTGGGTAATTTCAGCAGAACCTAATAAAGGAACTCTTTACAAAAGTAGGGGCAGGGTGCAGGGAAGCCACAGGGACAGTGTGTTGTGGGGAGCTACATAGGCCTGCCACGGAGGGAGGAAGGAGGGCCAGGTCACCAGAACTGGAGAGGCCTGCAGTGTCATGCACAGAGACCTCGTAGGTCTAAGAACTCAGGATAATTAACACCCAACCCCTCTGTCCTCCCTCCTTCTGATCCCCTAAAGGATACCCTCGCTGGCCTTATTGGAAGCCAGAGGGCGAGGGAGCCTGCTGAGGTTTCTACACAGGTCAGCCTCCTGGGCACTGAAGAGAGAGAGTAGGGAGTGGCTCCCGGGTGGACTAGGCAACAGAAGTTATCCAGCACAGAGGTGAATCCATGAGTAAACCTCAGACTTCCTTTAAAAAAATAATAGTAGGGCCGGGTGTGGTGGCTCATGCCTGTAATCCTAGCACTTTGGGAGGCTGAGGCAGGTGGATCACCTGAGGTCAGGAGTTCGAGACCAGCCTGGCCAATGTATAGTGAAACCCTGTCTCTACTAAAAAATACAAAAATTAGCTGGGCATGGTGGTGCACGCCTGTAGTCCCAGCTACTTGGGAAACCGAGGCTGGAGAATCACTTGATCCCAGGCGGGAGAGGTTACAGTGAGCTGAGATCGTACCACTTTACCCCATCCTGGGCGACAGAGTGAGACTCTAACAAAACAAAACAAAACAAAATAAAAAATAATAGGTCAGGCATGGTGGCTCATGCCTGTAATCTCAACAATTTGAGAGATCAAGGCGGGCGGATCACTTGAGGCCAGGTGTTCAAGACCAGCCTGGGCAACATAGCAAAAGCTCGACTCTACTAAAAATACAAAAATTAGTCAGGCATGGTGGCACATGCCTGTAGTCCCAGCTACTTGGGAGGCTGAGGCACAAGAATCACTTGAGGCCGGGCGCGGTGGCTCAAGCCTGTAATCCCAGCACTTTGGGAGGCCAAGGCGGGCGGATCACGAGGTCAGGAGATCGAGACCATCCTGGCTAACACGGTGAAACCCCGTCTCTACTAAAAATACAAAAACTTAGCCGGGCGTGTTGGCGGGCGCCTGTAGTCCCAGCTACTGGGGAGGCTGAGGCAGGAGAATGGCGTGAACCTGGGAGGCGGAGCTTGCAGTGAGCCGAGATCGCGCCACTGCACTCCAGCCTGGGGGACAGAGCGAGACTCCGTCTCAAAAAATAAATAAATAAATAAATAAATAAATAAATAAATAAATAAATAAAAGAATCACTTGAACCTGGGGGTAGAGGCTGCAGTGAGCCAAGATCACGCTACTGCACTCCAGCATGGGTGACAGAGGAAGACTCGGTCTCAAAATAATAATAATAATATGATAATAATGAATAGATAGTTATATGAGGTGATTAATATGTTAATGGTCTTGATTGTGGTGATTGTTTCATAATGTATACCTATATCAAAACATTAAGTTGGACCAGCATGATGGCTGATGCCTGTAATCCCAGCACTTTTCTCTTTTTTTTTTTTTGAAAGGGAGTCTTGCTCTGTCACCCAGGCTGGAGTGCAGTGGCGTGATGTCGGCTCACTGCAAGCTCCGTCTCCCGGGTTGACGCCATTCTCCTGCCTCAGCCTTTCCGAGTAGCTGGGACTACAGGCGCCCGCCACCACGCCCGGCTAATTTTAGTAGAGACAGGGTTTCACCGTGGTCTCGATCTCCTGACCTCGTGATCCGCCCGCCTCGGCCTCCCAAAGTGCTGGGATTACAAGCGTGAGCCACCGCGCCCGGCCTAATCCCAGCACTTTTCAAGGCTGAGGTGGGAGGATCACTTGAGCCTAGGAGGTCGAGACCAGCCTGGGCAAGATAGTGAGACCTCATCTCTACAAAAAATCAAAAAATAGCCAGGTGTGGGGCATTCACCTATAGTCCCAGCTACTTGGGAGGCTGAGGCAGGAGGATCACTTGAGCCTGGGAGATGGAGGTTGCAGTGTAGCCAAGACTGTGCCACTGCAGTCAGCCTGGGCAGCAGAGAGAGGCCCTGTCTCTAAAAAAACAAAAAACAGGGGCTGGGCACCGTGGCTTATGCCTGTAATCCCAGCACTTTGGGAGGTTGAGGCAGGTGGATCACCTGAGGTCAGGAGTTTGAGACCAGCCTGGCCAATGCGGTGAAACCCCATCTCTACTACAAATACAAAAATTAGCCGGATGTGGTGGCAGGCGCCTGTAATCCCAGCTCTTTGGGAGGCTGAGGCACGAGAATTGCTGGAATCCGGGAGGCAGAGGTTGCAGTGAGCCAAGATCGTGCCATTGCACTCCAGCCTGGACAACAAGAGCAAAACTCCGTCTCAAAACAAAATAAAAGAAAAAACAAAACAAAACACCCCCACTCCCTCCAAAAAAAAACAACCATTAAGTTGTACACCTTAAATATGTACAGTTGTTATTTGCCAGTTATACCGAAATAAAGCTGAAAAAAAAAACTGATCTCAGACTTCTTGTCCCTTGATCCTATGCTGTTTCCATAACAGTGTGCCTGAGACACATTGAGTCCTAGCTCCTAGCACAGAATTTCAGAGAAGATCCCTCCAGGACCACCCTTAGGCCCACAACATCCCTCAACATTAAACTTTAAGCTCATTTTCTAAAGCGTTCTGTGAGTATTAGCTAGCCTCTATGGGAGAATCCCATAGGATCCTTTTTTTGACAGCAATCCCATGGGAGCTATAAATCAGACTGAGTCAGGCAGTGGCCTGTGGGCTAGGCCAAGATGGCAGGGCTGGCAGGTTGAGAAAGGTCCCCTGAAATCATCACTGGTTCTTGGCCATCATCACATCTTGGCAGAGATCCTCAGAGCCTTTAATGCAGCTGTAGTGGGCATTAGCCACGAGGCTGGCAAAGTTTCAAGAATAAAAGAATCTATTTTACTATCTTTTGCATCTGGCAATTAAAGGACCTTGAACAAAAGACTTCATCTCACAGCCCTGTTGATAACTCTACAGTTTGCACTTGGCTACCCTGGCTTTATTTTTTTGTAATCCCTCTGGCATGAGACTCCAGGTTTTATAGAAAGTAAACATCTCGGGGTGTTGGAGCTTTCTACCTTGGATGCGTTCTTTATTCACCTTTATCCTTGGTTCTCTGAGGGCTAAAGTCATAAAAAGTTTGATGACAGTGACCTCTTCCAAACCCAAGAGCTATGAGAGCAGTGTAATGAGAAACGCAAAGCCCAATGTTCTCATGGAACATGAACTCACCCAGAGGTCACAGAGAAAAAATTCTCAGTTCCTGTTCTGGCAGAATCATTTCCAGAGAAATGAAACCATGGTCACATCCAGCTCTTATGGTCTGAATGATCATATTCCTGAAAGAAGCATAACCACTAGAATCTAAGGTGACTTCACTACAAGGTTAATAAATTAACTCCCCCAACTCCCCACCCAAATAAAGCCCTATGCACTGTGCATTTTCCCCCACTGCTGGGGGAGGTTTTTCTAAATTTCACTCATAAGCAGTTTCCCTGGTACCACTGGAATTGATCAAAGAGGCACAGAGTTGGCTGGGCACGGTGGCTCACGCCTGTAATCCCAGCACTTTGGGAGGCCGAGGTGGGTGGATTACCTGAGGTCAGGAGTTCGAGACCAGCCTGACCAACCTAGAGGGGGTTTCTCTACTAAAACAAAATTAGCCAGGCATGGTGGCACATGCTTGTAATCCCAGCTACTCGGGAGGCTGAGGCAGGAGAGTCGCTTGAACCCGGGAGGCAGAGGTTGCAGTGAGCTGAGATCACACCACTGCACTCTAGCCTGGAGATAGAGCAAGACTCCGTCTAAAAAATAAAATAAAATAAAATAAAATGGCTGGGTGCGGTGGCTCACGCCTGTAATCCCAGCACTCTGGGAAGCTGAGGCGGGTGGATCACAAGTTCAGGAGATAGAGACCATCCTGGCTAACACGGTGAAACCCTGTCTCTACTAAAAAGAAAAAAAAACATTAGCCAAGTGTGGTGGCGGGCGCCTGTAGTCCCAGCTGCTTCGGAGGCTGAGGCAGGAGAATGGGGTGAACCCGGGAGGCGGAGCTTGCAGTGAGCCGAGATCGGGCTACTGCACTCCAGCCTGGGCTACAGTGTGAGACTCCATCTCAAAATAAATAAATAAATAAATAAAATAAAATAAAGAAAAGAAAATGACTCTAGCACAGTGGCCCCATTGCCATTCCTGCCTCAGGAACTTTGCACTTGCTGATTCCTCTGTTTGGACCACTCTTCCCCCAGATTGCAGTATGGCTCACTCCCTCACCTCCTTCAGGTCTTTACTCATAATGCTGCTTTCTCAGTGAGACTTTCCCTGGCCACCCTGGCCGCTCTGTTTAAAATTGATGCTTCCCTCCGGTACCCCATCCCTCTTCCCTGATTTATTCATTTTTTTCCCATAACACTTAAACCATCTAACCTACTCCCTTCCCTATTATTTTATTTACTTATTTCACTGTGGTAAAATATACACCACACAAAAATTACCATTTTAATAGTTTGTAAGTGTTCAGTTCAGTGGCATTAATTATGTTCACATTGTTGTATAACCATCACCACAATCCATCTCCAGACCTTTTGCATCTTCCTCAACTGTTGAAGCTCTGTACCCTTTGAACACTGCCTCCCCATTCCCCACTCCCTCCAGCCCTTGGTAACCACCATTCTACTTTCTGTCTCTATGAATTTGACTACACTAGGTGCCTCATGTAACTGTAATCCTACAATCTTTCTCTCTCTCTCTCTTTTTTTTTTTTTGTGATGGAGTCTTGCTCTGTTGCCCAGGTTGGAGTGCAGTGGTGCAATCTTGGGTTCAAGCGATTCTCCTGCCTCAGCCTCCCAAGTAGCTGGGATCACAGGCACCTGCCACCACACCTTGCTAATTTTTGTAGAGACGAGTTTTCACCATGTTAGCCAGGCTGGTCTCGAACTCCTGACCTCAGGCGATCCGCCTGCCTCGGCCTCCCAAAGTGCTGGGATTACAGGCATGAGCCACTGCGTCCGGCCAGCCACTGAGCCCATCTGATCTTTGTCCTTTTATGTCTGGTTTATTTCACTTAGCACAGTGTCTTTGAGGGTTTTTCCATGTGGTAGCTTGTGTCAGAATTTTGTTCCTTTTTTTTTTTTTTTTTTAAGGCGGAGTCTCACTCCGTCACCCATTCTGGAATGCAGCAGTGCAATCTCGGCTCACTGCAACCTCTGCCTCCCAGGTTCAAGCAATTGTCCTGTCTCAGCCTCTTGAGTAGCTGGGACTACAGGTGCATGCCACCACGGGTGGCTAATTTTTGTATTTTTGGTAGAGACAGGGTTTCACCATGTTGATCAGGCTGGTCTTGAACTCCTGACCTCAGGTGATCCACGTGCCTCAGCCTCCCAAAGTGCTGGGATTACAGGCATGAGCCACCGTGTCCAGCTGGAATTCTGTTCCTTTTTAAGACTGACTAGCCAGGCGTGGTGGCTCACGCCTGTAATCTCAGCACTTTGGGAGGCCGAGGCGGGTGGATCACCTGAGGTCAGGAGTTTGAACCACCCTGGCTAACATGGTGAAACCCCACCTCTACTAAAAATACAAAATTAGCTGGGCATGGTGGTGCATGCCTGTAATCCCAGCTACTCTGGAGGCTGAGGCATGAGAATCGCTTGAACCTGGGAGCTGGAGGTTGCAGTGAGCCGAGATTGCGCCATTGCACTCCAGCCTGGGCAACAAGAGCAAAACCCCATCTCAAAAAAAAAAAAAAAAAGACAATAATATTGCATGGTCTGTATATGCCATAGTTTGTTTATCCATTCATCTGTCAAAGGACATTTGAGTTGCTTCCACTTTGTGGCTATTGTGAATAATGCAATAATGCTGCTATGAACATGAGTATCTGCTTTCAATTCTTTTTTTTTTTTTTTTTTTTTGAGATGGAATCTCTCTCTGTTGCCCCGGCTGGAGTGCCGGGGTAAGATCTCGGCCCACTGCAACCTCTGCCTCCCAGGTTCAAGCGATTCTCCTGCCTCAGCCTCCCGAGTAGCTGGGACTACAGGTGTGTGCCACCACGCCTGGCTAATTTTTGTACTTTTTGTAGAGATGGGGTTTCACCATGTTGGTCAGGCTGGTCTTGAACTCCTGACCTCCTGATCTGCCTGCATCGGCCTCCCAAAGTGCTGGGATTACAGGTATGAGCCACTGCACCCGGCCAATTCTTTTGTGTATATACCCAGAAGTGGAATTGGTGGATCAAGTGGTAATTTTATGTTTAATTTTTTGAGGAACCACCATACTGTTTTCCACGATGGTGGCACCATTTTATATTCCCACCAGCCCATCTAACCTACTTTTACTTATATATGTTGTTTACTGTCTGTCCCCTACCCTTGTTTGAATGTAAGCTCCATGAGGCTAGTAGAGATGTGTTTCCTGAGTACCTAGATCCTTGTTTGGCACATGGTAGTCAGTGTTTGTTAAATAAATGAACTGATTCAGTGCCTCTGACCTCATTTGCATCATTTTGATCCCCATTCAAGGGCTGGCTTAATGCCAGTGGAGTGTTTTTCGGTCCATCTCCCCAGCGGGCTCTTTCCCGACTAGATGTGTGCCTCTTGCAACTCATCCTCACTTTCTGCTTTGTATTCTAGTTGTCTGTGAACGTGCCCTATCTTTCCCTATGAATTATAATATCCTTAATGTTAGGGAGCTTGGTTTTTTGGCCTTTTCTCATCTTTGTTTTGCCATCTTTCTAGCCCAGGGGTAGAGACTCAATACACTTGTATCAGAAGAACACTCTAAATGTCCAGGCTGAGCAGTGCCACTGTCAAGGACAGGCTTGAGCAGTCCAGAGTTCTCTGAGACCAGGCCTCCAAAGAAACCGGCTGTGTCGCTATGGCACGTGCCTCTCTCTCTGAGTCTGGTCCTCTTTTGTCTGTTGAGGGGATTAGATCAGTGACCTCTCAGGTTCCTCTTAGATATTACATGTGCTGTGGGACCGAGCGTTTTGCAGGAAGAGTATGGTCTTCATCTGTGAGAGCCCATAGTCTGATAGACATAAAATAAACATGTAAAGAGTGGTTAGGGAATCAAGAGGAAAGCTGTGCCAGGGCAGTCCTTGCCTGGAGGGATGGGCGTACCACCCATCTCCCTCTCTCAGCCCCACTCCCTACTGCTGGAGCTTCAGGGCACAAAAAATCCGGGAAGCTCCAAGAGACTTTATGGACATCCCATCCTTGTTGAGAGAGAGAGAAAAAAATCTTTACAAGCTCACATGATTTCATTTGGTTATTTTAAACTGTTTATCTTTCTGTCCTTTCCCCACGGAATTAACGTTTACAGGCAAAAAAATCAACTTTGAGTATTTTTCCTCCTTTGCTCAGCTATTTGTGTATAAATATTCCGTGAGTAAAGTCTCTAAAAGACTGCCAAGCCCCCCACCCACCCTGTTCCCATTCCCTAGTAGTCGCTGACTAAGAAAGACTTAATGAGCTTACATCCAAGAATGGAATGTTTCAATGACTCTTAAAGCCCTCTATGTGTTTTTAAAAATCATTTTATCCCTGGTGGTCTACTGGTTAGGATTTAAAAAAAAAGACTTTTTAAATGCATAAACAGTGCGGTAACAATATTCACAGTTTATTTAAACAAATCTCTGATAATCTAACAGCCCTCACACCACTCTTTATTTTTATCAATTGCCTTCCAGTTTTACCCATATGAACAAGTAATTGACACTGTGATTATCAAGCTGTACATACAATCTTGTATTTTACATTTTCCTTTTAACATCTGTAAACAAATACACATTTTCCCAAATGTATTCTTTGTAAATATCACGAATTAGTAAATCCAGGTAAACTCATCACTGATCGATTGCCCGGTGGGTAGGCACCAGGCTAAAGCGTGTAGGATATGGAAAGGTAAGAGTCGTCTCTGCCCTCAGTAAGTTTACAGTCTTATGGAGAGATCAGACATACATACATGAAGCAATCCGGGACAACAAATAATTAGGTGGAGAACTGTGTTGCACTCAAGTCAGGCAGGCCTGCAAGGTGGTGGTGCGTTCCCTTATCAAGGGTTTGGGGACTGAGAGAAGGCTACCTCCCTGTGAAGATGGAGGAATTGATTCAGCTCAGATGGGCAAAACCAAAAGAAGATATGAAGGTGCTGAATAAGGGGAACACGCAATTGGCGGTGGTCACTGAGGCAGCAGGCCCAACAGGCACAGAAGGCTCATGTGCCCTCCTCATTAGCCAGATGAACTGAATCAGGCCCAGAAGGGGCCTGGTGTCAGCCGTGGTGAGAACTCTGTCGGCTCACAGTGGGACCATAGACAGGAAGGTGGTGGGGATGGGGGAGAGATTTGGAGTTTCCTGAAAGCTGGACTGAAGTGCAGAGTTGACGTCCCTGGGATGCAGGAGGGGCATATGGTGAAATCAGTGCTACAGTCCCATTGGTCTACTAGGGGTGTGCATGGGTCACTGTTGTTTTGGTTTTGAGATGAAAGGGTTCTATCCAATTAGATTGACCCCAGAGTGAGAGGACTTAAGAGGCTAGAGAGCAGGAGGTGGAAGGGAAAGCAGGCGCTTCAGCCCTCATGAGGAAACACAGTCAGGTGAGGAGCTTCCCCTCTTCATTGCTCTGTTCTTGCCTAGAACAGTGCCTGGTGCAGGGGAGGTCCTGGTATTTGAGGAATGAGAGCTGAATCTAGTTTTGCAAAATTTCTGTACAAAGTTTGGCACATCTCTGTATTCCTGCTCTAGGCCTCCGTGTCACCACTGTAAGATGAAGTTATTAGTTATTTTTTCTTTTTCTTTTTTTCTTTTCTTTTTTTTTTTTGAGTCAGAATCTTGCTCTGTTGCCCAGGCTGGAATGCAGCGGAGTGATCAGGGCTCACTGCAGCCTCAACCTGCAGTGATCTTCCCACCTCAGCCTCCCAAGTAACTGGAAATAGAGACGTGTGCCATCACACCTGGCTGAGTTATTTTTCGAGTGTCGCTGAGGGACAGGTCAGACCAGGAGACTGCGTGAGCCTCAGGAGCTAATAGTCCTGAGCTTTGCTGAGGTCTGTAAGGATTGGCACGTGGAGCCAATGACATGAGATCCCAATTAGTCATCCTGGCAGCTGCTTCCTGCCTCCCTTCCCCTGTTGCCTGCTGCTTGGACCTCTTTGGCGTGGTAAGTGGATACTGCCTGGACTCATCAATTATTAGTGCTGCAGGGCAGCTTACGCAGCAGCTCCTGTGCCCTCCTCATTACCCAGATGAATTGAGTCAGGCCCAGAAGGGAGTGGAACTGGGCCAAACCACATGGCTGCCCGGAGTTAGCCATGGCAAGAACCTCATCGGCTCACAGTCCAGCCCCACTCATTCATGCATCTAACAGTTATCACTGAGCACATGCTATGTGTCAGGCACTGTTGCAGTGCTGGTGATGCAGCAGCAGGCAAACAGATGAAAACACTGAAGTGGGGAGACCAACCATTAACAAGATAAGATAGACGGTGAGAGGTACCAAGGAAAAAGCAGATGGTGGTGGTTGGGGAGGGGTGGGGGCTTGCAATTGTAGAGACAGCAGCTAAGGAAGGCCTCAATGAGTAAGTAACATTAGGGCTGGGCACCGTGGCATATGCCTGTAATCCCAGCTTTTGGTAGGCCAAGGCTGGAGGATCACTTGAGGTCAGGGATTCAAAGCCACAGTGAGCCATGATCACACCACTGCAGCCTAGCTTGGGTGACAAAGCAAGACCATGATTCAAAAAAATAAAAATAAAACATAAAAAGGAAAAAGACATTAAAACAAAAAGCTAAGCAGGAATCCGGAAGGGAGCACCAGGTTATCTGGATGGCATGTGATGCAAAGGCCCTGGGGCAGGAGTGGGCCTGGCATGTTCCAGGAAAAATGAGGAGTGACGTGGGGAGAGAACAGGAGGAAATGAGCCAGAGGGGCCTCGGGGCAGCTGGTGCAGGGTCCTGGATTTCATAGCAAGGCCTTTGGCATTTATCCTTTCCAGTTGCTAACTCATGACTCTGCCTTCTCCTGCTTACTCGCAAGGGCACTGTGAGCTCTGTAGGCAGAGAGGAGAATGGAACAGCCAGCAGGGCTCCCAAGAGCACACAGCGGCAGTGTGGGCAGCTCCCTGGACACCTGTGCTGGGCCTGCCCCGCGCCCTTGCCCCAGAAGTCCTGCAGACCCAGAGGACACAGTGGCCTCCCATCTAAGGATTATGAGAAAGAGCACAGATGCAAAGCCACAACAAACCAGTTGAGTGCTTAGCATCTGCAAAATATCAGAAGGCAGCAAGTTTAACAGCTGAGGCCAGTGAAGAGAGCTGAGTCAGAGGACTGTAGTGCCCATGCCTTGGCTGAGTGAAGGGTAGAACCAGATATATTTACGTAGAAGTGGCTGGCAAAAAGTGAAGCCCTGATAGTGATCTGTGTTATTAGCTTGGGCTTCTAATTTCTAATGTCCCGTACTTCCTGCCAGTGCTCTGTGCCCACACGTGTGAAAACCTCTGTGCAGAATGGCCTGCCAGGGACCAGTGTGGATGCCAGGCCCTGGGTGGCCAGCTGAGGCAATTAGTTGACTAGCACAGTAGTTTCAGAGCAAGCTCCTGCCTGCCAGAGTTCTCACACGCCCCTCTAGAAGAAGGTGTTCCACGCCCTGCGGCAGAATCTGTGGTGTTAAAAGGTGCCCCTGGTTCAGATACTGCTCAGGGGCAGCAGAGAACAGGGCAGGGCACGCGATTCACCACTACTAGGGCGGGGTCAGTTAAGACTCACCTTCAGAGAAGTCTCAGCTCAGGTGGCCAGATCCATTTCCCTGGGCATCTCAGCCTCTCCTTGTGACCAGGCGCCTCTGCTCCGTGGGTGCTACGAAGGGTATGGACGGAGCCAGAAGCAAGGGCCAAAGTCTTCTCTGAGTTCTCTCAAGATGGACTTGGACTCTGGCTCTGGCTCTGGCTGTGGTCCTCATCTGTGTGCTCCCTGTTAGTCCCCCAAGGGGGTCCAGTGTAGCAGTCAAGGTCAACTCAATTCCGCAATCATTTATTATATTTCAGCTGCCAGGTACTTTATCTGTAGCAGGAAATTGATAAGGCATGAACCCTTCCTTCAGAGATATTGAAGCTATTATGTGTGTGTTTAGGGGTGGGTGTATTAGTGTGTGTGTGTGTGTGTGTGTGTGTGTGCATTAACTCACACACGCTTGTGGAAGCAGCCTGGGATATTAGCAGAAAGAGTCCTGAGCTAGAGTGAGAAGGCCTCGTCCCAAGTCCTGACGACTCAGCCTGCTCCCTGTGGGCCTTTGGGTCAGACACCTGTCCCCTCAAAGTCTTGGCTTCTGCTACTGTTCAATGGGGATAGTGAAGCTTCCCTGGCTGCATCAGGGGGCTTGTTGGGAGGATCAGTTGGGGCAATAAGTGGTAAAGTATTTAATGCACACAGGAAGTTGTATGCTTATGAACTTGGCAGCATGTATGTGAGTGCAAAAACAGACAATTATCAGCATGAGCGGAAAAAAAAAAATCAGGCTAAAATCAAAGAAGGGACACCATGGGATCAAGAAGAGAAACTCCAGAAAAGAATGAAGATGTTACTCCAAACGCATCTCTTTGTGTGTTCATATTGGCTGATGTAGGGGTGTGCACTGCCTGGACTACTGAAGTCCCAGCTCTCCAGAGTCCTCCTAGATCTCTGGCAGTGCAAGAAGAATGTCCCTCCCTACTCTGGGGAGGCTGCTTCCTCCTCAGGTCAAGGCCATTGTTATTATCAGCTACAGACATTAGTGAGCGCACTGGGCTACAAGGGGGACTAACATTTATGAAGTACCCAGTACTATGTGCACAACATGGTGCAAACCTTTCTTTTTGGGCACCCACGATGGAGTTCAGTGGTGCAATCAGGGCTCACAGCAGCCTCGAACTCCTAGGCCCAAGTGATCCTCCCATCTCAGCCTCCTGAGTAACTAGGACTACAGGCATGCATCACCACGCATGGTTAATTATGGTTAATTTTTTTTTTTTTTTTGAAATGGAGTTTTGCTCTTGTTGCCCAGGCTGGAGTGCAATGGCGCGATCTCAGCTCACTGCAACCTCTGCCTCCTGGGTTCAAGTGCTTCTCCTGCCTCAGCCTCCCAAGTAGCTGAGATTACAGGCATACACCACCATGCCCAGCTAATTTTGTAGTTTTAGTAGAGATGAGGTTTCTCCATGTTGGTCAGGCTGGTCTCGAACTCCCAACCTCAGGTGATTGGCCTGCCTCGGCCTCCCAGGTAGCTGGGAGGCGTGAGCCACCATGCCCGGCCAAGGCTAATTTTCAATTTTTTAAAATTTGAAACCCTCCCCCTTACCCTAGTTTTAAATTTTTTTGTAGGGACTGGGTCTCACTGTGTTGTCCAGGCTAGTCTTAAACTTCTGGCCTCAAGTGATCCTCCTGTCTTACCTCACAAAGTGTTGGGACTACAGGCATGAGCCACCCCGCCTGGCCTGCAAACATTTTATAGTACTCTGCAAGATAGGTATTGCTATCTTCATTTTATACAGTAATAATAAATAACACTTATTAAGTTAAATAATACAAAATATGTAACACATACTAATGCATTTAATCCTCACAGTGGCCTTGTGAGGAAAGTACTATTAGTATTCATCTCCACTTTTTGGAGGAGGAAACTAAGGCAACTGAGGTTACCTAACTTCCTCAAGGTCACACAACTAATAAATGGCTGTGGTCAACTGCCTTTTTCCCTCCGAGTAATTCTCTGCCTTTCAGAGCCTTTGTGCTATATCACAGAGAACTACGTTTCCCAGGCTCCCTTGCTCTCTGGCTTCCAGGTTGGTTCAGCCAATGGAAAGCTGGGAGAGAGGGGGGAGGTGGAAAGAAGCCAGGGTATCTGTCTCTCTTTCTCATCTTCCTGTAGTGTCTCTGGCAACAGTTATGTCCTTAGGTGGCTCTCTACAAGTCCTCCCTCCATGATCTTAGCTCCCATCAGGCAGCCTCCATGAGGTTTCAGATCCCACCAGATGGCTCCCGCTCTGGGCTCTAGCAGCACTACCTCCTCCTATGTAACTCCCTGTATAGTAGCTGCTTCTTGTGCTTCCATTAGACTTCTCAGTCCTTCCATTTCCAGTGCCGCCAATTCCATGTATTAAATTCCTTCTGCCAGAGAGACCTAGAAGACTCTGCTTCCCTGGGTGGACCCTTACTGGTACCCAGACAATATGGCTGCAGAGCCCACAATCATAACCTTTTCAGGTGAGAAAATAGACGCAGACTTATATAACTTGCTCTAGGTTGCAAAACTGAAGTATAAAACAACCAAGAAAAATTGGGAAAATAAGAAAAACAAGAGGATGTCCTTTTAGATATCAAAAGATACTTTGAAGCTATAAGAATAAAAACAATGTGGTGCTGACTCTGAATCAGTGGAATAAATCAATGGAACAGAATCCAATTCAGAAACAACTATGGGAATAGAAGAATATTTTACTTCTTAAAGGGGGCATGTCAAAGAAGTGGAGAAATGCTATTAGAGGGATTAATTAACCCATTAATTTGGGGGAGAGCCCCAGAATAAATTTCAAATGGATTGAGGAGTTAAACAACATGAAAGTACCAGAAATAAATAAAGAAGAACTTAAAAAAAAAAAAAGTCTTGGGATTAGGAAACTTCTTTCCAAGCAAGACTGAAAAGCCAAAAGCCATAAAGGATAAAGCTGACAAATTTATAATTTACATGACAATTTAAAATGCTTGGTACAGGAAAGAACCCAAAGCTCTAAAGAAATCTGTACCTAGCTGGCTTTGTTTGAGATCTCCACAGTCCTCTGAAAATGGGGAAGGAAACTGAGACCGATTTCTTGGGTGCTCTTGTTGTTACTGCAATTCTAGCCCTTCCCCCAGCTCGAGGCACAAGGAGACGCTTCACAAAGTGAGAACCTGCCTGCTCCTTCATGCACAGTTTTCGTTTGGTCGTAAAGCTGCAAAAATGAGATAAACTGAAGCCAAAAGATATTTGGAAAGTGGAGATGAATAGGGCAGGAAGTCTGTACTCTTTTTAAAGAACGTTATCTATTTGGCCTACTTATTCTTTGGTCATGAGTGCTTGAGGGAAGGCAAGGACAACAGGACAAAGAAGACTGGGAATAACTGAAAACCTGGGCCTCAAAAGCAGTAGGGGAGAGGTGACATCTCCAGAGCAGCAGGACAGGCGAACAGAGCACTTGGTTCTCAATTCGTTTATATTAGTAAGTATGAGACCTTTCCTCTTACACGTTTTGTTTTTTGTTTTTTTTTTTGAGATGGAGTCTTGCTTTGTTGCCCAGGCTGGAGTGCAATGGCACAATCTCGGCTCACTGCAACCTCCTCCTCCTGGGTTCAAGCGATTCTCTTGCCTCACCCTCCTGAGTAGCTGGAATTACAGGCGCCTGCCACCATGCCCGGCTAATTTTTGTATTTTTTAGTAGAGATGGGGTTTCTCCATGCTGGTCAGGCTGATCTCAAACTCCTGACCTCAGGTGATCCACTTGCCTTGGCCTCCCAAAGTGCTGGGATTATAGGCATAAGCCACCGTGCCCAGCCTCTTACACATGTTAAAATAAAATTTTATTTATTTTTTTGAGACAGAGTCTCCCTCTGTCGCCCAGGCTGGAGTGGAGTGGTGCGATCTCGGCTCACTGCAACCTCCGCCTCTCGGGTTCAAGCGATTCTCTTGCCTCAGCCTCCTAAGTAGCTGGAATTACAGGCACCGGCACCATATCCGGCTGATTTTTGTATTTTTAGTAGAGACAGGGTTTCACCCTGTTGGCCTGGCTGGTCTTGAACTCCTGACCTCAGGTGATCCACCCACCTGGGATTACAGTCATGAGCCACCATGCCCAGCCAGAAAAATTTTAGACATATTAAAGTTAACAGAGTTTAACTGAGCAAAGAATGATTCATGAATCCGGTAACTCCCTGAACCAGAGGGATTCTGGTGCTGCCATGTGGTCAGAGAGGAATTTATGGACAGGAAAAGGAAAATGGGCCGGGTGTGGTGACTCACGCCTCTAATCCCAGCACTTTGGCAGGCCAAGGAGAGCAGATCCTTTGAGCCCAGGAGTTCAAGACCAGCTTGGGCAATATGTTGAAACCCTGTCTTTACAAAAAAATACAAAAATTAGCCGGGTGTGGTGGTGTGCACCTATAGTTCTGGCTACTCAGGAGGGTGAGGTGGGAGGATGACTCAAGGCCAGGAGGTGGTGGTTGCAGTGAGCCACGATCATCCCACTGCACTCCAGTCTGGAGGATGATAGAGCAGGACTTTGTCTCAAACAAAACAAAACAAAAAACAAAACAAAAACGAAAAAAGGAAAATGACATACAGAAAATGGAAGTCAGGCCAGGCATGGTGGCTTACGCCTGTAATCCCAGCACTTTGGGAGGCCAAGGCGGGTGGATCACTTGAGGTTAGGAGTTTGAGACCAGGCTGGCCAAATGGTGAAACCCCTTCTCTAGTAGAAATACAAAAATTAGCTGGGCGTGGTGGCACACATCTGTAATCCCAGCTACTCAGGAGGCCAAGGCAGGAGAATCTCTTGAACCTGGGAGGTGGCGGTTGCAGTGAGCCAAGATTGCACCACTGCACTCCAGCCTGGACAACAGAGTAAGATTCCGTCTCAAAATAAATAAATAAATAAATAAATAAATAAATAAATAAAATTTAAAAAGGAAATGGAAGTGAAGTATAGAAATAGCCGTATTGGTTACAGATTGGTGTTTGTTTTATTTGAACATGGTTTGAACAGTTGACCACCTGTGATTTGCTAAAACTCAGTGATTGGTACTGTCTGTTTACACATCCAGTTAGGTTGCAGTTTAATATGTATACAGACTAAACTTAAAATATGTAAGCAGGCAGCTTTAGGTTAAACTTAATTGAACAATTTCTCCCTTTTTGTCAACCTCCTAAAATGAAGAGGTTGACCAAACTTTATGTATTGCTGTCACTTTGTCACCATAGCAAATAGACTTACTTGGTTTCAAATCCCACTGAGAAATAGTGGAACAGTGTGTTTTATAAGGTGGGAATGAGGAATTTAGATTCCCTTTTTGTAAAGGTTAGAGCAGAGAGGACTTCCTTATCATACTATAATCCCTTCTTTTCTGGAGAAAAAAAAATCTGGTCTCTTTGGGGATCCATATGCTTCCTTAAAGTTTTAGTTTGATTGTGTTGCATTTAGCATGAGTGACTCCATTTGGTTAGATCCAATCTAGTCTGCTGGGGCCTAGTGCATGAGTTCAATCCAAAACAATGGCCTCCCATAATTTTGTTGAACAATTCTCCCCTTTTGGTCATGTTGTCGCTTAAGTGAGAGTGTGACCAAAACTTCGCTAATTGCTACTCTCAGTTATGATCGTTTTGGGTTTCTGGTCTCAACATGTCTTTCATAGGTTATAGTGTCCTCATGATTGTGTATTTCTTTGAGATTCTGTCATCCCAGTTGAAGAGAGACCATTTGACATTCTGTGGATGGCTGCATGTAAACATTTACAATTTTTGAGAGGATATAGTTCACTAGGGAGACGACTATTACAACTACCAGAAGGACAATACCAAGAGTCTGAAGTATGCTGCTTAGCCAGGGTCCCCATGAACTGAACCAACTAAAATTAAATAGATTAAAGAATAAGCTCGATAAAGGGTCTACGAGTTTCAACCAAGCAGCCAGTTTGTTAATCCCCTGCAAATGAATCTCTATAGTACCTGATGTATACATCCATGTGCAACAAGAAGTATCAGCAACTGGCTGGGCATGGTGGCTCACATCTATAACCCAGCACTTTGGGAGGCCCAGGCAAGAGGATTGTTTGAGCCCAGGAGTTCGAAACCAGCTTGGGCAACATAGTGAGACCCTCTATCTCTCTCTCTTTCTATATATATATGTATATATATGTAGTCAGCAACTGCAGAGATTCTTCTCTGTTCAGCCAGTAAGTAGCCTAGAGCAGTTCTATTATGTAGCACAACTTTAGCAAAAAATTTAAGAAGTCTTTAGCATATTGTTTATAGTAGAATCTGCTATAGAGTCTATTATGAGGGACAAATTTCTAATCATTGCCTCATTTACCCCAAATCATGGAAAAAGCAACCTAACAAATTATGCCCATTCAGAAGGGTGAAGGCCTCCTGGCAATGTTTGCTTCAACCTATAATGTAGGTGAAAAGAAATAGATCAATGTTCTGTTTCTGACTGATTATGGAGCTACAAAGGTACCATGAAAATTCCTCACCCACTTTGGCCCTTCATCTTCTATCCATCAAGGCGTAAGGTTGCTCATGCATAAAGTTAGCGGTGAAATCCTCCACAAATAAAAGTATACCACATGGGTCCACGCAAGACTTTTTCTAGTTCTAGTCTTCATAGAGGCATAAGCAAGGAAAAAATTAAGAGAGGTAAGAGTCTCATGATGGCAAAGAAGTCTTGATCTGTCATCTTGAGAAAGCTTTCCACGTCTAGGATTCCATCTGCTTCTGGGGAGAAACTTCCCTGGTTAGCTTTATCTTGAGGTCTCCAACAGATATACAGTTCCAAGAGTCTGGAGGGGCCCTTCTGAGTTGTGAGATTACAGACCCAAGGTTCAAGGTCCTAAAGTTTTACTGCAGTGTGGGTGGCAAGGTGTGTTGTTTCTAGAAGACCCAATCTCTATGTTCTAGATCATGAAGGATTTAATTGTCCTTAGTCAGTGGATCATGAAAACCTTCCTTACCTGGTGAAAATGCACTTTGGCATAATGCATTAAAGCCACAGTTAGCCATATCGAAGTTTAGGAGCAGAAGATACATGAGTTTTTGTTTTGTTTTGTTTTGTTTTGTTTTGTTTTGTTTTGTTTTGTTTTTGTGTGTATGTGTGTTTGTTTGTTTGTTTTGTGACAGAGTCTCGCTCTGTCACCCAGGCTGGAGTGCAGTGGCTCAGTCTCAGCTCACTGCAACCTCCACATCCCAGGTTCATGGGATTCTCCTGCCTCAGCCTCTCGAGCAGCTGGGATTACAGGCATGCACCACCATGCCTGGCTAATTTTTGTATTTTTGTAGAGATGGGGTTTCACCCTGTCAGCTAGACTGGCTTGGAACTCCTGACCTCAGGTGATCCACCCGCCTCGGCCTCCCAAAGTGCTGGGGTTATAGGCGTGAGCCACAGTGCCTAGCCATGAGTTTCTATTATTAGGGGCATAGGCCTTCCAGTGACTGTTTTATAAAGGGTCAACTTATGTTCTCTGCTGAAAGTGGATCTAATTGTCATCAATCTGCGATACCTTTGACCAAGGCAATCCAGTTGATTTACTTAGCTTTGCCTAGTACTATTTTATCCGTAGTTTCTTATTTAACTGTTTTACAATTTGTTCAATGAAACTAATACCTTTATCACTGGAGATTTCTCCAGGAATGCCCCCTGAAAAAAACACATTTCCTAATAAACTTTTAGCTACTGTTATATCATCAGACTTCTTTCATGGGAAAGCTTCTATACAACCAGAAAATATGCATTCCGAATGACAATTGAATGAACTCCTTCTATAAATGTTCAAATGGCCCATCAGGTAGCAGAAGTATACCTGAAGTTTTTATTGTTTCCCCAGGATTATGGATTTGACAAACCAAACATTGGTCAAAAACCATTTTAGCAATTTAAAACAGTCACATCACACACACACACACACACACACACACACACGTGCACACACATTTTCTATTTGGATCATTTAATCTCTACCATAATGTGTCATGGAGTACAGAGCTTTTAAGAGTGGAAGCTTTAAGGATTCAGGAAGGATGAGGCAGCTGTCCAGGCTCTCCATGAGTTTATGCTTAACATTGGATGTGTATCTTCTTCAATACCAATTTTGTTTTTCCAATTCAGGTGAATAGTACTGTTTAATAACTGGGTTGGCCTGGCGCGGTGGCTCATACCTGTAATCCCACCACTTTGGGAGGCTGAGACAGATGGATCCTTTGAGCTCACAGATCAAGACCAGCCTGGGTAACATGGTGAAACCCTATCTCTACAAAAAATACAAAAACCAGCCAGGTGTGGTGGTGCATGTCTATAGTCCCAGCTACTTGCGGGGCTTAGGTGGGGGGTGGGGAAGGAGTGACGAAGGAGGTTGCAGTGAAACGAGATTGCCACCACTGCACTCCAGCCTGGGTGATAGAGCCAGACCTTGTCTCAAAATAAATAAATAAATAAATAAAAACTGGGTTATCACAGGTAATCTGACTTGGACGATGGAGTTCATTCAAACTGCATATCCTAACAATTTCAGTACTGGCTGATTTAGCATGAAAATCTGGCAATGGCCGGGCATGGTAGCTCACACCTGTAATCCCATCACTTTGGGAGTCTGAGGCGGGCAGATCACTTGAGTCCAGGAGTTCAAGACCAGCATGGGCAAAATGGTAAAATCCTGTCTCTACAAAAAAATACAAAAATTAGCTGGGCATGGTGGCACATGCCTGTAGTCCCAGCTACTTAGGAAGCAGAGGTTTCAACGAGCCGAGAGCATGCTATTGCACTCCAGCCTGGGTGACAGAATGAGACTCTGTCTTTTTTTTTTAAAAAAAGATGTGCTTGTCAGGGTCCTTTATATTCTTTCCATGAACCTCCTTGAAGACACAACACTCTACGATTTTACTTGCTCGTGAAGAGCTTTCAGAAAATGCATTAGAATTAAGTAATTAACCGTGGAAACAATTTAAAATGGTCATAGTTAAAGACCCAATTGACAAGGAAATTTGGTTATTTCTGTGGACTATAATAATCTAACATAATAGCCATAACTGTGACTTAGACCAAGACAAATCAGAATTTTAGGAATCTCATACAGTTTTATTTTGTTTTTTTGTTTGTTTGTTTTTGAGACTAAGTTTTGCTCTTGTTGCCCAGGCCGGAGTGCAATGGTGCGATCTCGGCTCACTGCAACCTCCATCTCTGAGGTTCAAGCTATTCTCCTGCCTCAGCCTCCCTAGTAGCTGGGATTATAGGTGCCCGCCACCATGCTCAGCTACTTTTTTTGTATTTTTGGTAGAGATGGGTTTTCACCATGTTGGCCGGTCTGGTCTCAAACTCCTGACCTCAGGCGATCCACCCACCTCAGCCTCCCAAAGTGCTGGGATTACAGGGATGAGCCACCACACTATGCCTCGTTTCTTTTTTTTGTTTGTTTGTTTTGTTTGTTTGTTTTTGTTTTTTTTTGAGACAGGATCTTGCTCTGTCGCCCACGCTGGAGTGCAATGGCATGACCATGGCTCAGCCTTGACCTCCTGGGCTCAGGCAATCCTCCTGCCTTAGCCTTCAGAGTAGCTGGGACCACAGGTGCATGCCAACACGCTTGGCTAAATTTTTTATTTTTGTAGAGAAGAGATTCCTATGTTGCCCAGTCTGATTTCAAACTCCTGGGCTCAAGGATCCTCTTGCCTTCGCCTCCCAAAGTGCTGGGATTACAGGCATGAGCCACTGTGCCCAGCCAATTTTGAAACATACATTAATAACATATCCAAAACGCAATTTGAAAGTTAAACATCAGGCCAGGTGCAGTGGCTCACGCCTGTAATCCCAGCACTTTGGGAGGCTGAGGAGGGTGGATCACCTGAGGTCGGGAGTTCAAGACCAGCCTGATCAACATGGAGAAACCCCATCTCTACTAAAAATACAAAATTAGCCGGGTGTGGTGGTGCATGCCTGTAATCCCAGCTACTCAGGAGGCTGAGGCAGGAGAATAGCTTGAACTTGGGAGGTGGAGGTTGTGGTGAGCCGAGATTGTGCCATTGCACTCCAGCCTGGGCAACAAGAGCAAAACTCAATCTCAAAAAAGCAAAACAACAAAAAAAGAAAGTTAAACATCATTTCTTATTTGACAATGCTTCCCATGTCACTTAAAATATTAAATAAGCCTGCTTATTATCTCTCTTTTGGATGCTGCAGTGGCCTCCTGTAGCATTGCAAAGTTAGTTTGTGGCCTAAAAGACTTAATTTTGAATTGAAAATTTGATTTCGAGAAGCCTGTCAAAAATTTAAAACAATCAAAATAGGAGGCTGGGCATGGTGGATTACACCTGTAATCGAAGCACTTTGGGAGGCTGAGGGAGAGTTCGAGACCAGCCTGGCCAACATGGTGAAAACTCGTCTCTACTAAAAATACAAAAATTAGCTGGGTGTGGTGGTGAGTGCCTGTAATCCCAGCTACTTGGGAGGCTGAGGTGGGAGAATAGCTGAGCAGGGGAGGCAGAGTTTGCAGTGAGCTGAGTTCTTGCCACTACACTCCAGTCTGGGCGACAGAGTGAGACTCCATCTCAAAAACAAACAAACAACAAAAATAGGATCACAGATCACTGTCGAATAATATTTATTTAGCCAAAGTGATAATTAAAAGGTTTTAAAAAGCAAAAACCTTTATTCTTTGATGGAAAAGTCTGTTTTTCTAACAATCAAAAGACCTAATAAAGACAGCCTGAGATAGAATCTGTCTCTTCTCTTCCTTTTTTTTTTTTGTTTTGCAGTTTACTCAAAGATAAACAAAAATATTTTACTATCTCTTATTAATCCTACACAGGCTGGGCTTGATGGCTCACACCTGTAATCCCAGCACTTTGGGTGGCTGAGGCAGGCAGATCACTCGAGGTCAGGAGTTCAAGACCAGCCTGGCCAATGTGGTGAAACCCCATCTCTACCAAAAATTAGCTGAGCATGGTGGTGCATGCCCGTAATCTCAGCTACTTGGGAGGCTGAGGCACGAGAATCGCTTGAACCCAGGGGGTGCAGGTTGCAGTGAGCTGAGATCATGCCATGGCACTCCAGCCTTGGCAACAGAGCAAGACTCTGTAAAAAAAAATAAATAAATAAAAATAAAAATTAAAATTAAAAAAAACTATACAAAATTCTTACTCAAAAGAGAAAATCAAATTTTAGTTCCGTATAGTGTATTATCAATACTAAAGCTAACTTTAATGAAATCTTACCTTTCCTCACTTCTTAGAGAAGGGTCCATAGATCCATTGTTCTGGATTCCCATCATAACTTTTTTTTTGTTTTTGAGACCGAGTTTCACTCTTGTTGCACAAGCTGGAGTGCAATGGCACGATCTCGGCTCACCACAACCTCTGCCTCCTGGGTTCAAGCGATTCTCCTGCCTCAGCCTCCTGAGTAGCTAGGATTACAGGAATGCGCCACCACACCTGGCTAATTTTTGTATTTTTAGTAGAGATGGGGTTTCTCCACATTGGTCAAGCTGGTCTTGAACTCCCGACCTCAGGTGATCCGCCCGCCTCGGCCTCCCAAAGTGTTGAGATTACAGGCGTGAGCCACTGCGCCCGGCCAACTTTTTATTAATTAATTTATTTATTTAAAATAGAGATGGGGTCTCACTATGTTGCCAGGGCTGGTCTCAAACTCCTGGGTTTGAGCAATCCTCACACCTCAGCCTCTCAAAGTGCCAGGATCACAGGCATGAAACACTATGTCCAGCCCTGTCATAACTTAAAGGGAAACTTTTACAATGTTTGGAGCACTGATGTTCTGGAAATTAAGGAGGAGGGTGTCCTCAAGTTCCTTGCAGCAGGAAGCCACTTAGCACCAGCCTTGACTTCCAAATGGAACAGCACATCTATAAAAGGAAAAGTGATGGCATCGACATCATAATTCTGGAGAAGCTTCTACTGGCAGCTTGTGCTGTTGAAAACCCTGCTGATGTCAGCATCATCCTCCAGGAATACTAGCTGGTTGGCTGTGCTGAAGTTTGCTGCTGACATTGGAGCCACTCCTATTGCTGGCTGTTCATTCCTGGAACTTTCACTAACCACTTCCAGACAGCCTCCTGGGGGCCATGTCTTCTGGTGGTTACTGGTCCCAGGGCTGACCACTGGCCTCCTACATAGGCCTTTTATGTTAACCTGTCTACCATAGCTCTGTGTAACACAGATTCTCCTCTGCACTGTATGGACATTGCCATTACATGCAACAAGAAGAGAGCTCATTCAGTGGGTCTGATGTGGTGGAGGCTGGCCTGGGAAGTTCTGAGCATGCGTGGCACCATCTCCATTGGACACCCAAGGGAGGTTATACCTGATCTCTACTTCTATAGAGATCCTGAAGAGATTGAGAAGGAAGAGCTGCTGAAAAAGCTGTGATCAAGAAGGAACTTCAGAGTAAATAGACTGCTCCACCTCCTGTATTCACTGCTGCTCAGCCTGAAGTTGCACACTGGTCTGAAGGCAGGCAGGTGCCCTCTGTGCCTGTTTAGCAGGTTCCTACTGAAGACTGGAGTGCTCAGCCTTCCACAAAAGACTGGTCTGCAGCTCCCACTGCTCAGGCCACTAAATGGGTAGGAACAACCACTGAGTGGGCTTAAGCTATTCTTCCACAGTCTCTTAAGCAATGTGGAAATAAGGTTGATGGAAAATAAACATCAGTTTTCTAAAAATAAATAAATAATTAAAACGTTATAAATAAATCCATCCAATTTCAGTCAGCTTTTGACCCACAAGATTTTCATAAACCTTTTATAATCTCTTACACAGTTTTTTCTATTCTCTTCCTCTTCCCAACTTTCTGCATTCATTTAATGTTATTGATATCTTTTTTCTTCATTTAAAAACAACCTTTAAGGCTGGGCACAGTGGCTCATGCCTGTAACCCCAGCACTTTGGGAGGCTGAGGTAGAAGGATCACTTGAGCCCAGGAATTTGAGATCAGCCTGGGAAACATTGTGAGACCCCATCTTTACAAAAAAAGTTTGAAAATCAGCTGGGTAAGCCAGGCACGGTGGCTCATGCCTGTAATCCCAGCACTTTGGGAGGCTGAGGCAGGTGGATCACCTAAAGTCGAGAGTTCAAGACCAGCCTGACCAACATGGAGAAACCTCATCTCTACTAAAAATACAAAATTAGCTGGGCGTGGTGGCACATGTGTGTAATCCCACTTGGGAGGCTGAGGCAGGAGAGTTGCTTGAGCCCGGGAGGTGGAGGTTGTGGTGAGCCGATTGCACTAGAGCGCCATTGCACCCTAGACTGGGCAACAAGAGCAAAACTCCATCTCAAAAAAAAAAAAAAAGAAAAAGAAAAAAAAGAAAATCAGCTGGGTTGGCAGCACACACCCGTAGTCCAGATACTCAAGAGGCTGAGATGAGAGGATTGCTTGAGCCTGGCAGGTCAAGGCTGCAGTCAGCCATGATTGCTCCACTGCACTCTAGACTGGGTGACAGAGTGAGACCCTGTCTCAAAAAACAAAAACAAACAAACAAAAAAACCTGAAATAACTTCTTAAATGCACAAATTTATTTTTTCTCAACAAACACACATCTTAATGCCTTTTTATCAACTTTTATCTCTCCAAATATATCTTGCTTTTCTTTATACATGCTGTATACAGAGTTGTTTTCCTTATATTTAGTAGTTATTGGTTTTTTGTGCCCTTTTGGGTCCTGAATTTACACATCAGGCATAGAGCTTGGGACAGGAAAGAGCTGTGAAGAAAATTCTTGGAAGATCAAACCCCATCCAGCATGGCCAGGTAGCACAGCTGAGCCAGAGATGATGAGGCCATACTGGGTTTGGCTCTGCCTTGCAGCTGGTAGTCCAAACACTGATGACATGCATATTTCTGCAGGCCTCACTATGGTCATCTGTACAGACCCCAGAATCCAGAGACTCAAAACCAAATACAATCATACAGTAAGATGTGTGCAAGGTTTCAGGGAGCCCAGCAGCCAGACCTTACAGCTTTAGCTCACAGACAAATCAAGCAAGTTTAAGAAATGTTACAGAAGTAGCAGTTTTATGACCTTAAAACATGTAATAGGCTGGGCGTGGGTGGCTCACGCCTGTAATCCCAGCACTTTGGGAGGCCAAGGTAGGCAGATCACTTGAGGTCAGGAGTTCAAAACCAGCCTAGACAACATGGTGAAATCCTGTTTCTACTACAAATACAAAAATTAGCTGAGTGTGGTGGCATACACCTGTAGTTTACTACTCAGAAGGCTGAGGCAGAAGAATCACTTGAACCTGGGAGACAGAAGTTGTGGTGAGCTGAGATCTCACCACTGCATTCCAGCCTGGGCAACAAGAGCAAAACTCCATCTCAAAAACAAAAACGAAAAACAAATTAAAAAAACATGTAATAGAGACAATGTAAACCTGTCTGTCAGTAGACCCAGGCAAAAACAATTATATTTAACTGACAATCCTGAAGCCTTTCCAATTTTCTTTTATTCTCTTTCCTCTTCTCTTCTTCCCTCTTCTCTTCTCTTCTCTTCTTTTTCTTTTCTTTTCTTTTCTGGAGATAGAGTCTCACTCTGTTGCCCAGGATGGCATGCAGTGGAGTGATCATAGCTCACTGCAGCCTCAACCTCCCCAGGCTCAGGTGATTCTTCCACCTCAGCCTCCTGAATAGCTGGGACTACAGGCACACACCACCATGCCTGGCTAATTTTTGTATTTCTTACAGAGACAGAGTTTTGCCGTGTTGCCCAGGCTGGTCTTGAACTCCTAGGCTCAATCAATCTGCCCACTTCAGCCTCCTAAAATGCTGAGATTACAAGTGTGAACCACCACATCCGGCCTTCCAATTTCATTTTACTAATAATTTTAAAACTAGCTTTATTTACCAAATATTATCACATATGCATAGCACATATAGACATAGAGACACACAGACAGAAGCAGAACTTAACAGCTTCCTTAACAAATTCTCATTTGCCAGCTTTCAAATAGTTTTTCTTTTCCCCATTCAAACTATCAGTCTTTCAATTACCTATTTCAATGCCCTAAGCAATTGTTAGCTAAGCAACCCTAAACTTGCATTTCTAAAGGGATGATTTTTAGGTGGAACAAGGTAGAAAATTTATATCTCAAAAGCACAGAGCCGGTTGGGGGCGGTGGCTCATTCCTGTAATCCCAGCACTTTGAGAGGCCAAGGCTGGCAGATCACTTGAAGCCAGAAGTTTGAGAGCAGCCTGACCAACTTGGCGAATCCCATCTTTACTAAAAATACAAAAAAATTTAGCTGGGCATGGTGATGTATGCCTGTAATCCCAGCTACATGGGTGGCTGAGGCACAAGAATCATATGAATCCAGGAGGCAGAGGTTGCAGTGAGCTGAGATTGCATCATTGCACAACAGAGAGGGTGACAGAGCAAGACTGTGTCTCAAAAAAAAAAAAAAAAAAAGCATGGAGCTGAGACTTCAGATCTAAATACTGTAGCATCATTTGCCCAAACCAAGGAAGAAGAATGTGAAGACCCAGTTAAAACAAGATGGCAATGAACAAAGGTAAGACTTGTTATGTTAATTAATTAATTAATTTATTTATTTTTTGAGATGGAGTTTCACTCTTGTTGCCCAGGCTAGAGTGCAATGGTGCAAGTCAGCTCACTGCAACCTCCACCTCCCGAGTTCAAGTGATTCTTCTGCCTCAGCCTCCCGAGTAGGTGGGATTACAGGCACCTACCACCATGCCTGGCTAATTTTTGTATTTTTAGTAGAGATGGGGTTTCACCATGTTGGCCAGGCTGGTCTCAAACTCCTGACCTCAGGTGATCTGCCCACCTTAGCCTCCCAAAGTGCTGGGATTACAGGCGTGAGCCACTGTGCCTGGCCCATTTATTTATTTAGAGATGGAGTCTTGCTCTGTTGCCCAGGCTGGAGTGCAGTGGCTCGATCTCAGCTCACTGCAGCCTCCGCCTTCCAGGTTGAAGCGATTCTCCTGCCTCAGCCTCCCGAGAAGCTGAGACTACAGGTGTCTACCAACACACCTGGCTAATTTTTTTAGTTTTGTTAGAGATGGGGTTTTGCCATGTTGGCCAGGCTGTTCTCGACTTCCTGACCTCAGGTGATCTGCCCGCCTTGGCCTCCCAAAGTGCTGGGATTACAGGTGTGAGTGACCATGCCCAGCCTGAAATCTTTTTCAAAACTTCTGCACATGAATAGACATCCCTGAGTGAGATTAAATTGGAAGCCCTCATTTTTAAATGCACTTCTTAAAGTGCAATGTTGTTCATTTGGAATGTCCCACTCTAACTTTAAATTACCTTTAGTAAGATCTTACCATTTCTATAAGCGTTTGCTGCTTCCAGGGCCTAATACTTATTCATGTATAGGTAGGCATGGCTGGAAAATGGAGCACTCAGTTATTCAGAAATTAAGGATCTCATTTTTACATTGAATCTTGGCTTTGGCTCTCAGATCCTCTTGAACAACTTAGCCAGTGATTTTTCTCTACCTAAGCACACAAGAAAAAGAAACAAATGGGATAGAACACAAAAATTCCTACGAATTTTTGAAAGCCAAAGATTGTACATTTGCAGTATTGCCACTTATTGCCAGTTTCTATCTGATCCAAGTTAAACATCCAAGGCCTCTAACTGGATCCAAGCCAGTTTATTGTCAGATCCAATTTGATTCCGGACCCATTCCAGTTTCTGTTGCAACCTTTTTTTTTTTTTTTTTTGGTGAGGCAGAGTCTCACTCTGCTGCTGGAGTGCAGTGGCACGATCTCGGCTCACCACAACCTCTACCTCTCGGGTTCAAGCCATTTTCCTGCCTCAGCCTCCCGAGTAGCTGGGACTACAGGCGCCCGCCACCACGCCTGGCTAATGCTTTGTATTTTTAGTAGAGACGGGGTTTCACCGTGTTAACCAGGATTGTCTCGATCTCCTGAACTCATGATCCGCCCACCTCAGCCTCCCAAAGTGCTGGGATTACAGGCGTAAGCCACTGTGCCCGGCCAAATGAGATGAGCTCTTCATATGTGTTGCCTAAGCTGGTCTCAAACTCCTGGGTTCAAGCAGTCCTACCACTTTGGCCTCTCAAAGTGCTGGAATTACAGGTATGAGCAACTGCAACTAGCCATTTTTTTCTGAATCATAGTTTTTATTTGTATTATTTTTCTTTATATTATTTTTACTATTTACAGTAAACAGTAAAATGAATTCAAATATTAGAAGTTTTTGTCCAATTGTTAATTAGACATTTTATGCTGACTTGACACTGGATTTTTTGTCTACATGTGCTTTGTCTTGATGTTTGCTAACTTTGTGGATTTATTTAATGAAACTGCTTAAATAACTATGATTATTTTTGTTGGATAAAATTGAAAAAGGGCTGGGCGTGGTGGCTTACACTTGTAATCCCAGCACTTTGGGAGGCCAAGGCAGGTGGATCACCTGAGGTCACGAGTTCGAGACCAGCCTGGCCAACATGATGAAACCCTGTCTCTACTTGAAGTCAAAACATTAACTGAGTGTAGTGGTGGGCACCTGTAATCCCACCTACTCAGGAGGCTGAGGCAGGAGAATCGCTTGAACCAGGGAGGCAGAGGTTGCAGTGAGCTGAGATCGTGCCATTGCACTCTAGCCTGGGCAACAAGAGCAAAACTCCGTCTCAAAAAAAAAAAAAAAAAAATTAAAAAGGATGCAGGATCTATACAAAAAATATCCATGATAGTTTTAGCACAAAATTCCAGAATATATGCACTTTATGGCTTTTCTGTACAATAAAAAGAATAAAAAGAAAATTATATATGACATATGTAAATATATGTGTTAATCGCAATGTCTCAGGAGTCTGGTGGTAGGAATGGTCATGAGCCATGGGGCAGGTGGAAAAGGAGGCAAGAGGAGTGGGGGTGAGGCTGGGGAAGGATGGCAGGCAGGGTATGGCAGACAATTGCTGGGCTGGAGCGCTCAGACAGGTGAGTCCTAGGGGGCTAGAGGACAGATGAAGAGGACACGGGTGTAAAAGGCCAAGAGACTGAAAATTAATACTGAAGGGATAAGAAGCCAGTGCTTTGAGGAGAATGATCTAGACAGCAGTGCCCAAAATGTACTTTGGGAACCACCAGGGTGTCCCCAAGACCCTTCTAGGAGGTTCGTGAGTTCAAAGCCATTTTCTTAATAACACTAAGATAGATATTATTGGCCTTCTTTACTCTGCCCATGCCGTTATGATTGTGCAGTGGAAGTTTCCAGAGGCTACATGATGTCAGATGGCATCATCACTTTGATTTTTTTTTTTTGAGATGGAGTCTTGCTCTGTTGCCCAGGCTGGAGTACAGTGGTGCGATCTTGGCTCAGTGCAACCTCCGCCTCCTGGATTCAAGTGATTCTTCTGCCTTAACCTCCCAAGTAGCTGGGATTACAGGTTCCTGCCACCATTCCTGGATAATTTTTTGTATTTTTAGTAGAGATGGGGTTTCACCATGTTGGCCAGGCTGGTCTTGAACTCCTGACCTCAAGTGATCCGCCTGCCTCAGCCTCCCAGAGTGCAGGGATGACAGGTGTGGGCCACCATACCTTGCCTCATCACTCTGATGTTAACATGTAATGAGTTTTTTTTTTAATGAATTAATAAATATTCTTTAACATTTCTCTGCTTTAATTTCTTCTTTATTAATTTTTTATCTTTTAGTGGTGGGGTCTTGCTATGTTGCTCAGATTGAACTCGAAATCCTGGGCTCAAGTGATCCTCCTGCCTCAGCCTCCTGAGTAGCTGGGACTATAGGCATGTACCACTGCTCCTGGCTTCCAGGTTTAATTTTTTTTTATTTCGAGACTGATTCCCACTCTATTGTCCAGGCTGGAGGGCAGTGGCGTGATCTCGGCCCACTGCAACCTCTGCCTCCTGGGTTCAAATGATTCTCCTGTCTCAGCCTCCCAAGTAGCTGGGATTACAGGTGCTCACCACCACACTCGGCTAATTTTTGTATTTATAGTAGAGATGGGGTTTCACCATGTTGGCCAGGCCAGTCTCAATCTCCTGACCTCAGGTGATCCGCTTGCCTCGGCCTCCCAAAGTGCTGGAAATACAGGCGTGAGCTACCGCACCTGGCCTGAAAAACATTTTTTAAAAAGAGACAGAGTCTTGCTCTGTTGCCCAGCATGGAGTGCAGTGGCACAATCATAGGTCACTGTAGCCTTCACCTCCTGGGCCTGAGCGATCCTCCTGCCTCAGCCTCCCAAGTAGCTGGGACTACAGGGCCATGCCACCATACCTGGCTCCTTTGACACATCTAACTCCACCTCAATCTCTGCTTCCCAGAGAACTTGAACGAGTTCAATTTATATCCAGAATATATATTTTTAAAACCCTAAAAATCAAAAAACAAATGGCGGACAACCCAGTAAAAAATAGGCAATATACATGAGTGAGTATATTTTATCTTCATAAAGGAAGATAAAATAACGATGAAAAAACAAATAAAAATATGCTTGTGTTAGTTTCCTGGGGCTGCTGTAACAAATTCCCACAATCATGGTGGCTTAAAAACAACAGAAATTTATTCTCAAAGTTCTGGAGACAAGGAGTCCAAAATCAAGGTATTGGCAAGGCCATGCTCCCTCTAGAGGCTCTGAGGAAGATCCATTCCTTGGCATTTTTAACTTCTGGGGGCTGCTGGTAGTTCCTGGCTTCCTTTGGCTTGTGGCTGCATCACTCCTCCATCTTGCCCTCAACTCCTTTTTTTTTGTTTTGAGATGGAGTCTTGGGAGTCTCACTGTCACTCAGCCTGGAGTGCAGTGGCGTGATCTCGGCTCACTGCAACTTCTGCCTCCCGGGTTCAAGTGATTCTCATGCCTTAGCCTCCCAAGTAGCTGGGACTACAGGTGCACACTACCATGCCTGGCTAATCTTTGTATTTTTAGAAGAGATGGGGTTTTGCCATGTTGATCAGGCTGGTTTTGAACTCCCGGCCTCAAGTGATCCACCTGCCTCAGCCTCCCAAAGAGCTGGGCTTACAGGTGTGAGCCACCACACCCAGCCTTGCCCTCACCTTCTATGTGAATGTCTAATCTCCCTCTGACTCTCTCTTATAAGAACACCTGTGATGGCATTTAGGGCTCACCAGATAATCCAGAATAATCTCATCTCAAAATCTTTAATTTAATCACATCTGCAAAAACTTTACCATGTAAGGCAACATTCACAACTTCCTGAAGTTTGAGCACCTGATACCTTTTAGGGCCACCATTCAGCCCACTATAGCTTGTATCATTAGGCATCAGGAAAATCCAAAGGAACTGCAAATTAAGGTCACAGTGTGCTGCTACTGCACAGCCACCAGAATAGCTAAAATGAAAAACGAAGGAATGTAGTCCAACCAAAGTGCTCATACACTGCTCACGGTGGTAACGCCGATATAATTGCTTTGTAAAATTGATTGGCAGCACTAAAGCTGAGCATATGAAATTCTGTGGCCCGGAAATTCCAGTGCTGGGTATGTGCAGTTTTGTTTACAAGCGCCCACTGCCATGCCCAGCTAATTTTTTTGTATTTTTAGTAGAGAAGGGTTTTCACCATGTTAGCCATGCTGGTCTCGAACTCCTGACCTCAGGTGATCCACGTACCTCAGCCTCCCAAAGTGCTGGGATTATAGGCATGAGCCACCGCACCCGGCCCATTTTCTTTCTAGAATACTTGCTGTTAGATTCCTGACCCTCCAGGTAGGAAGTTTGACCACATCAAGGCCACCCTGCTGTGAGGGTGCCTAAGTCACAGGGGCAGGCTAGGGAGAGAGACTCTGAGGTTTAGTCTCAGGTGAGTGCAGGCTTCGAGTTATTCCAGCCCAGACACCAGATTTGTGAGCAGGAAGTCTCCACATGACTCCAGCCCTGGCCATTCAAGTCACCCCCAGCCATCTGGGTTTCCCAACTGAGGCCCCAGGCAAGGTGAAGCAGAGCAAACCATACCTTCCATGCCCCGTTCAAGTTCTTCACCCACAGAGCCCATGGGTATAATAAAATGAGTGTTGTTTGGTGCCATTACATTTTGGGACACTTTGTCATGCAGCAATAGGTAGCTGGAACAACACCCAACAGAAACATGTACGTAAATTCATCAACAGACAAACCTGAAAATATTCATAGCAGCTCTATTTATTAAACTGGTGACTACCCCCAAACACCCATCAAACAGTGGAATGGATACATAATTTTTGGTAATATTAACATGATGCAATACTAGACAGCAATAAGAATAAACAAATCACAGTCACACACAAAAATATGGATGATACATGTACATGCAAACACACAAATCATAGAGTACAGCTTGATAAAATTTCATGAAATGATCACACCTATGTGATCAAGAAACATAACATCAGCCATAACACAAGGCTTCCAGTCACTATTCCCTTCACGGGTAATCACTTTCCTGACTTCTAACATTATAGGTTAGTTCTGATGGTTTTAAAATAATGTAGTTTTTAGCACACACAACAACCATACACAAAAGTTTCCTTGAAAACTGACTAGGCTCCCAAACTTTTTGCTTCCACTTGGAACCAAGATTATTTCTTTTAACCCTAGAGACCCTCATCTGGCAGTTGCAGTCTCTGCTCTGCCCATCTGTCTCCTCTTCATATGCTATTTGTTTGTTTGTTTTGAGACAGGGTCTCGCTCTGTCACCTGGCTGGAGTGCAATGGCAAAATTTTGGCTCACTGCAATCTCTGCTTCCCAGAGTTTAAGTGATTCTCTCACCTCAGCCCCCCGAGTAGCTGGGACTACAGGCTCCCACCACCATGCGTGGCTAATTTTTGTATTTTTTTAGTAGAAACAGGGTTTCACCATGTTGACCAGGCTGATCTCGAACTCCTGACCTCAAGTGAGCCACCTGCCTTGGCCTCCCAAAGTGCTGGGATTACAGGCATGAGCCACTGTGCCCGGCCATCCCCTTGACATATGTATTCCATTGCTTCCAAGACACACCTTTCTTAAGTTATTTATTGAATTATAACATCTTTAGATAAAAGCCCACAAGTCATAGAGTACAGCTTGATAAATCTGAAGACTGCCAAAGAAATTTCAAGACTGGTCTGCCACAATCTGTGGTAGTTCAACTCCCTAAGGCATACCCCAGGCCCTAAATTGGCACCAGCAGTAAACAGAGTATAAACGCTGTGCAGCTCCAAGAAGCATACTTTCCATGCCCACTCAGATGTGGCCATAGGGCACAAGGGACAGGGAGGAACCTCAGAGAAGGCAGAGCCATGGCCACAAAGGACGATAGACTAGGTTGCTTCTCCCAGATGGGAGAACCTAGGGCTGCCAGATGGGCTAACCAGGCAGCTTACCCCACTGCCAGTGGACAGGGAGGCTGGTTGGTTCTCTCTTTTAAGATGGTCTGGAGGAAGAGGGTAAAAGCTCTTGTCTCATGGGCCAGGTGTGGTGGCTGGTCCCTGTAATCCCAGCACTTTGCGAGGCCTCAGTCAGAGGATTGCAGAGTTCAAAGCCAGACTGGGCAACCTAGTGAGACCCTATCCCTACAAAACAAACAAACAAACAAAGAACAGCTCCTCACTCAAGCTCTAGCTTATCTAACTCTCAGCCAATCAGTAACAAAAGATTCAAGAAGCCATTAACCCTTAACCACAAGCTCCTATTTCAGGGGGCTAGGGATTTCTCTGGAGCCCTGCATGTGCAGTTAGACTTAAACTACAACCTATAGTTACCCATTTCTTATTTTAATGCTAAAAATAATGCCCAGGGGTAGAGATTTAAAATCTAATGCTACATACAATGTATGAAGCAGCATGTTTAGCACTGCACAAGCACTAGAAAAATCCCTCCTCTACTGCCCTGATGTGACCCTTACAAAAAAGACTAACCCACAGACCACCCTTGGGGAGGAGCCTGTGCCTTCTCCTTTCCTGGTGCTGGCTCCCTCGTGCACAGGCTAAAATAAACTTTTTCTTTGCTGCTGTGTCTGGTGATCTCTCTTTATTTCTATCCTGGGAGATTACAAGAACCCAAGGTGCCAGTGACACCAGTGGCTAGAAGCCTCCACTCCTCCCCAGCTGGACTTGGTGCAGTGATAACTGCATGCTTCCCACTCCTCCTTTGGCCGAATGAGAGCTGTAATCATGTTAACCTATTCTTCTCAGCCACTATTTTGGATGGATTGTCTTTTAGTTTATAAGTCACCAGCTCAGAAGACCTTTGTGCCACCCAGAGATACTGAACTTTGACCTATATGTAGTAACTAGAAGGGAATTTTGAGGCTTCTTAGTTTTTTGCTGTTGGTGGTGTTTGTTTGTTTGTTTGAGCTGGGGTCTTGCTCTGTCATCCGGGCTGGAATGCACTTGCTCTGTTGCCCAGGCTTCCAGGCTGGAATACAGTAGCGTGATCATAGCTCACTAACTCCTGGACCCAAGTGATCCTCTCATCTCAGTCTCCTGAGTAGCGAGGACTACAGGTGCATGCCAGCAAGCCCAGCTAATTTTTTAATTTTAATTTTTGTAAATATGGGGTCTCACTATGTTTCCCAAGCTGGTCTTGAACTCCTGGCCTCAGTGATCCTCCCACTTAGGTCTCCAAAAGTGCTGGAATTACAGGCAAGAGCTACCACACCTACGCTGTGCCTGGCCCATTTGAACAACTGTTAAGTGTACAGTTCAGTGGTTTAAATACATTCACATTGTTGTGCAACCATCGCCATCATCTACCTCCAGAACTTTTTCATCTTTACCAACTGAAACTCTACCCATTAAAAAATAGCTGCCCATTTCCCCTTCCCCATCTGTTGACAACCACCATTCTACTGTCTGTCCCTATGAATGTGACTACTCTAGCTATCTCATATAAATAGAATCATAGAGCATTAGTCTTTTTGTTACTTGGCTTATCTACAGGGTTCATTCAGATTGTAGCACATGTCAGAATTTTGTTCCTTTTTATGGCTGAATAGTATTTGATTGCATGTATAAACTACATTTTCTTTATCCACTCATCTGTGGAGGGACACTTGGGTTCCTTCCCTCTTTTGCACATTGTGAATAATGATGCTATGAATATATGAGTGTGCAATGTCTCTTTGAGTCCCTGCTCTCAATTCTTTTGATTATACCCAGAAATGTTTGTAGTTTTAAACCACTAAATTTTTGGGTAATTTTTTATGTTCCACCGCAATAGGTAACTAATATAGTGGCAGATTTGAGAGCTATCACGAAGAAACAGAAACTATTCCCCCCCACATTTTATTATGAAAATTTATGTATCATGCAAAATTTTCTAATGTACAGAAAAGTTAAAATAACTTTTCAATTAACATCCATAGGCTTGGCGCGGTGGCTCACGCTTGTAATCCCAGCACTTTGGGAGGCTGAGGCGGGCGGATCACGAGGTCAGGAGATCGAGACCACGGTGAAACCCCGTCTCTACCAAAAAATACAAAAAATTAGCCGGGCGTGGTGGCGGGCGCCTGTAGTCTCAGCTACTCGGAGAAGCTGAGGCAGGAGAATGGCGTGAACCCGGGAGGCGGAGCTT